>NW_009736987.1:0-32578 GCF_000703405.1 Apaloderma vittatum
AGCGGATGTAAATGCCATTATCTTCATCAAGACTGGAGTGAAAAGTCTAGATTTTCAAAGATCTGATTCTTCCCCTCCGCATTTCTATGCATTTTATTTTTACTCTAGTGGGAATAAAATAAAGGAGACACTGAACCTTCGGCAGCGCTCTCTATTTCAGTGAGAACAGTAGGCATTAAGCAGTAGTCCTAATTTCAAGCATACCCTTTTCTTTGACTTTGACCCTTTCCATCTCTATTAAAAAGAAAAAAGAGCTTGTGAATGAGGGCTGAGGAAGTCAAAAGTATTTAAATCCTTTCCCCCAAATTGCTTCTGCCCTGTTAAGCACATAAAACACTTGCATAAAAGTCTTACAGATGTATAGCGAGAACCACTAAGTCCAGTCCTCAAGCCTGTCACTTATGCTGCCCGCTTTACATAAGTTATCGAGAAGTCACCGATCAAAAAAAATATAGACACATGATTTCTGCCTGATCACTGGAAACTAGAGGGCATTTGTGCGCATGCCACACAAAAGACATTTGGTGGAACAAAGTCAAAACACCTGCACTAAGTGATTTACTAACCTGTTGCCAGAACAGCAAGGGCCACAAGGGTAGATTCTGAGTCGCTGGGGTGGCTGGAGTTGGTACAAGCTACTGAGAAAGCCTGTTTCGAGAGAACTAAGCGCTTCGCAAAACCGAGTATCAACGAATACAGTAAAGTCTCAAACCTACGAGTTTTACAGACTGAAATTCCCAGCAAAGCTCTTGGGAGTTTTTGATGCACAGGGCAAGTGGGAGTGCTTTCTCTGCTTTCTCTAAATCGGAGATGCAAGAACTGAAGTTCTAACAGACCGTGGCATTGGCTGAGGTTAAAGAACCTCACATTGAAATCTGCTGGAAAATGTATTTTTGTTTTCAGATGCAGTTTATTCTCAGAAAAGCCCCAAGTAGCCATTAAGTAAACAGTCCCTTTGAAAGACCTTATATTTACCTCCACGTTTTGTACTTCCACTGCTCATTCAGCAGGGAATACTCACAGAAAAACCTCATGAAAGAGTCTCTCTAAACATCTTGATTTACAGAATAAGGTTCCTAATAAAGAGCTACATAGAACCATAAATTTAAACTGAGTAGCTAAGCAACCCAATTTAAGGGGAAAATGTCCTGTCTTGTTTCCTGTGTGCCTGAATTCAGAACTACAGCTGCGCAATTTCAGATAAGCTTGGCATAACCTTTACATTAGCAGGCTTGTACTACAATTGCTCTGTATTGAAAATAGCATAAGAAGGGCTTTCACAGACGATTTTCAGCTCTTCCTGAAAGACATCTCTAATTGTAGAAACCGGGAAGGAACGGCAGCAAACTGGAGTTTGATTCACACGCATTTGCAATACTTCTTAAACCTACACTGGATTTCTGTGCTTTGATTCAGAGGGGCTCAGTTAAGCACTGCTCTAAAAGTCATAGCTCAGAAATTCACACTCGAGTGAAGGATGATCTAAATGCTAAAATGTTAGTGCAGGCTGCATTTGGGGTCGGTTTTGGTTTCAACCAGACAAAAAGTGAGGCCGATGGAAAATCAAGTACAAAAAGGACATAAACCAAAGAAATAGTATTACTGTAAGCTCTTGTTCCCACGGCCTCAGAAAAACGTGCTTTTATACAAAATATGCAACATGAATAGCCAATTTATTTTGTTGTTTTATTTTTCCATCCTTCCAACTCTTTTTTCACAGATATAATAAAGGTTTAGGTATGTGAAAATTGCCCTGCTAGTGCTGTGGATTGCTATTTTACTTTTACAGCTTTAGAAAAATGCAGTACTATCCATCTCTCAGGCAATATTCTCTTAGATTGAAATAACTTTCCATTTTACAAGCAGTTTTGGAGTTGACAGAGTCTTTAAAAATCATACTTGTGCCTGAAAACACTGTAAAACACATAAAAAATATGATAGTATGCCAAATAGCACCTAAAATTGCTATTACCAAAAGTAATTTTTAAGACCATTAAAATGCACTGGATGACTTGCAAATAGCTGTAATATCTTCAGAAGTGCTTAAATTTAAAAAGTTGACTAAACCCACTTTTAACCATTACTCTGCACGGAGCATTAAAGTTTCACGCTGTTTTCAATGTTTTTGAAATGGCATTTTTCCTATTACCTTTGCGATGCATTTAAGACAAAAAGGTCAGACAGGATGAAATAACATAATATCTGGAATTAAACTGAAATCAGGTACTATAAAGCAAATTTTAAAGCCACAACAACTTTAAGTGTTGTATAAAAGCAGTCATTTAACTACTAGGACAAGCAACCCAAAAGGAAGCATTTGAAGATACTTGTAACCTTTCATATTGTTGAAATTTCGTTATATGCAAATCAAAGGGATTAGAATTTATCATCTGAAACACAGGAGAGGAGACAGCTAAACTGCCTATAGAGGCGTTAATAATACTTGGTCTTGCCCCATTCCTAAAGGGCAAATTCAATTTAAACTCAGACTTTTAGACTTTTGGCTTAACGTTGATGTCCATTGCACTGAAATCACTTTTGATTATCAGGCTTCGCAGCTTCCCCTGAACAGTTTCTCTCATTTCAGTCCAGGGTTCTTTTGTTACATAACAGACACTGAAAACATAAGTTTGCCCTCCAGAGAACTGAGATTAGCTGAGACAAATCAAAGAAACATTAAAAAGAAGCTTAAGATTAAATTTAGGAAAAAAAAAAGAAAAACAAACCAAAACAAAATGTTCCCCAAATTTTGGTATATACAGAGGAATACTTCCATTTTGCAAAGCAAATGTAAAATTTTGGAATATTACATTATTGTATGTGAATACCATTGAAGCATATTCTTGAGACTATGGTTTTGGTAACCTTCTTTAAAATGCTGAGCTCTATAGACTGGGAAAAAAAAAGTTATATTGACATGAAACTTCAAAATCCCTTTGAATTTTTGAGATAACACACATCTAACACCCATCCTAAACATCAGCAACATTCACACGTTATGAAGCAAAAAATAATAATCAAGTTAACAGAGTCTACCTTCTGGGGTAGGGGAAGAAGCTTGTTTGCTCCTCTGAAGTCACCTCTCCCGCACCGAGCACCAGTTGCTCTAAATATTTAAATCATTAAAGAAAATTCCACTTGGTGCCAGCTGTGCTAAATCTACAGCAGGTAACCGAGTCCCACCTCCACTGAAAACAGGCTGTGCTAACTAACCTGCCAGTTCTAGGATTGTTTATGTTTCAGGTAATTAACCAGCAATTTTATGAACATCTACATATTGTGCCCATAAATATCTTTCTTGTGACATCTCTAATGAAGTCAATGTTGATCAACATCTTCCTGTAATTTAATCAAGACATCAGGCAGCAGTGACAGAAGGTGAGGAAGTCACTTTGCTGCTCGGCAAAGCAATACCCTCCCTGCTGTGCCCTTCACAGAAAAGAAGGGAAGACAACTCCTTGCCTTAAAAGACACCTCCTCTTTCAGCTCCTCGAGTACTCCACTCCAATGCTGCTAAAATTAGCCAGTCAAAATAGACTTCAACAACTGCATCTTAATTACAACCACACAACATCAATCTTCTCCCTCTTTCTCCATGGCAAATACACCCCATCTGGAAGGTCAGGCTGCCACGGTCCACATCGGGTAGATTATGTGGTATCCCCTGCTCCGTCCCCGAAGAAACAATCAGCTGCTTGATGAGGACTGACCCGGAGGTCCTCAAATTTCAGATAGGGACATCATGATTTAATTACGATTGAATGCCATCCTGAAGGAAGGCAGACACTGTGCTTTGGTTTTGAAAGCAGAAAGATTTAGATATTTCAAGCAGAAGGTATCCTATCCAACATTAACAGGCAAACATGTCCCAAAACACTTGTAAAAAGGGACAAAATCTGCTTTTAAGCATATTTGCAAGACAGGACATAGTAGCAGAATCCAGGAAGTAGTACATAACAAGATGACCACTTACAATCAAGTTCCTGTGGCTTCATAAGGTTAACTTATTTTGCACAGAGGATGTTGACACATATTCAGACATAAAAATCAGTCACAGATCTGGGAAATGCTCCCCCTACAGCCTGGGGGAAAAGGCACACAGCTGTAAGAAGAAAGCACACTCCAAACTTGCAGATAGAAGATCCTTTATCAAAAGAAAAGGTTAAAGGCATCTAAGATACTGTGCAACTCTTACATGCCACCTGAGTCACATCCTTTGGCACGTTTCTCATCCATGAAAAAAGCGAAGTAATAAGACGTCGCAGAAAGTGTCATCCTTTGAAGTATCTGTTTAATAAATTATGGTCCAATGGATTCAATAATTGAAGTCTGAACTGCTTTCTACCCATCATACATCTAGACCGTGTCTAAACAGCCTGAACCTGAGTTAATTATAAAAGCACTAAGGATTTTAATGTTGAATAGCTACAAAGAGTTATTTGTTTTTCTTCTGGTCAGATGTACAATTTTGATACCTATTTTTCTGAGCAAAACATGAAACAATCTTAACTTACAATTTTTCCCATTTTAATAAACTCAGGACTTCAGGTATCTCTCCTGTAAAGCAACTAAGTGAGGAAAGAAGTGCGGCTGATGTTGGTGCAAGAGCTCCCCAAGCTCCAAACACTAAAACACTTCTTCCAGAAACTTATACACTTTAGACAGGATTATTTTTGTGTGCATTTTTTAATAACACTTGTGAAAATGAAGGCCAAGCATGGTATATCTGCTATCTGAAACCTTTATCATCAAACAACAGATAAATTGCAAGAAGAGGGTCGATACATTTTTGGTACATCGAAAAAGACATTTCATATCCCTTGCAGTATGACTCCAAACTCTCAAAATATTTACTTCTCAATTTTTACCTACTTAGAAGACAGTTTCGAAAATACAGACCTTATAGGACATACCGATTACCATCAAAATCTATCTCTGCCTATCACTAATCTCTGAGATAGCTGGACACATGGAAAAAGTATCTTTTCCTAAAACATACAGTGGTGGTACCTTAGTGCTGCCTCAGAAATCAAATGGCAAAGAAATATCATGAAAACAGCTAAAAAAATCTACTCTTCCTGGTGCTAATAATGAGCATAGGTAAGTCAACAAAAAATGCAAGTTCGGCTTCTTATTGCAAACGCTATTAAAATTTCAAATAAAGAAGAGGATATTTGACAGCAGAAATGAAGCTTCATCTTCTGTTCTTGTAAAGATACGGCTCTCCTCAATGTTTCAGCTCCTGTGAAAAACTAGAAGCACCAAAGGGACATCAGCTCCTGCCTGTCAGTGATTCTTCCTTCCCCTCCAAACAGATAGATACACACAAACACTTTTCAAACCAGCCTTGGACTAGGAAGGACAAGCATCAGTAGGTGTTACTTGCTAGGTCAGTCCAAGCCAAGCGCATATCCAGGCAGGTTTTACATCAGTAAGGATGGCCAAAGAGAATATGTTTTTCTTAAATTAAAAAGACACAGTCATAATTTGGCTACATAGTGGTGACGAGCAGGACAGAAGTGATGCCTACAGGTTAAACTCAGTTTCAGCCCTATAGCTGGAAATACAAGGATACAGGACAGCTTTCAACTTCTTCCTGTAAGGTTTCTAGCTACGAAATAGGATTGAAAACAACGCTGCAGGTGAGACAGCATTTGCACGGGTATTTCTGTAGGTTTTAAATTCATTCTTAGCATTCAGTAGTGCTGAAAACTCCCCTCCTAATCCCATTCAAACGTATTTCTCGATTTTATCCACCATGCAGGGACTGGAAAAGAGCACACCTGACACAAAAGTACTCAGCTTCTACTCCATATCCAGGCTGACTGTAATTGTGAGGTTGATTAATTTTGTATTAGCCAGATGCACAACGGAAAATAAAACCCAAGCCATTGATTTCACTGGAAGACTAGAAGATAAAGAATTTTCTTTTCATACCTCTGCTAATTAATTATACAAAGGTTCTACCCACAAGGGCTGTAAGAAAACAGCTGAGCACAGCTATAGGATTTTTTCATTATTATTTCCTACATATGATTTTGATGTTATTTAAGCATAAAATAAAATTAATTAAGATTCTGGTTCATTACGGGTTTGTATCTGGATGATGAAGAAAAAAGTCATTTATCTGACGCCATTCACTCAGTTTATCTGTCCGTGTCCACTCACAGCTTTTCTAATTATGAAACAAGAGCTTCACCCATTATATGTAGGTGTGTAAAGACCATGCCTGTAAACATCTGGCTTCATCTGCAGTTTGTATACTGAGCAATTCAAAGACATTTAAGATACAGCAGTCTCCATCAGCATTTTGCAGAGTACCCAGAATGTTATTAGCCAAGTAGAGACTCATCACCTCTTAATCACCACCTCCTTAGCAGAATAAAAAGACTAAGGCTTGAAGACAAAACAAAACCAAACTGCTAAGCCCCTGGCGCTGTAAAACCACTAGCCCGTGCCACTATACCCATTGGTGTTATTAACCAAACAGATAAAATTGTAGATATGAGGAGCAATTGACTTGAGCAGCATCCCAGAGGCAACCCTCTGCGTATTCCTGATTAGCTTCATTCAATTATGCCTTCTTAATTGCTCATGTGCTAAAGCTCATTAAATGAAAAATAATATTGCTTTCCGGCAGGTTGTGCACTCAAGATTTGAAAAATGGGCACCACTGGTGTACCTCTGAGATCCCACCAGAGAGATTTCAAAGGGCAGTTACAGCCTATTGAAAGCCAAGCATATGCCGGGTTTTGTGGCTGTAGGATCCTCAACCTCATTGCGTGCTCAGTGACAAGAGTGTTTTTCATTTTCTTCTAAACTAACCGCAAGCTTCCACTTTAAAATCTTTGCATTTTTTTCCCCCTTGAAGATAACGAAAATTTTATAGCTAAATTTAACACAGCAGTTCATCATTTTAACAGCGTCAGAAAACAAACCAAGTCTTTGGGCCTGTGTTTAGCTTTACAGTGTTAATCTGTAACTAAGGCTGCCCAGAAAGATGAAATACACAACTTCGGAGCTTCACTTCCCGGCTTCTTCAGTTCTCCTTCGTGAATTCAAGTTTCTCCTTCATTATCTGTTCACCTAGAAACTGTTACAGAGCATTCTTTAACGAAAACTCTCTAATATTCCCAAACCCCACTGCACATGTAGAAACAGAATGATTTTTGCACAACATACAATGCTGTTACACAGACAAGGAAAGAAGCAGGAGGTTTTCTGGTGGGATTTTGGTTGTTTTTTTGTTTTGTTTTGTTTCGGTTGGGGCTTTTCTTCCACAGAAAGGATACATAAAACTCCAAGTTGGTGCTCCTAATCCTGTCTCCATCAAATGAAAGCATCTTCTTCACATACTGTATTATTAGGCTTAGCAGGAATTGCAGATGCCCTATTTAATCACTCTGGCATAGATTTCCTATCAGGACAAAGATACTTTGTGGGCATCTCATGAGAAACATACCTTCTAGAACATGGCAAGTCAGTCAAGAAGAAACTGTAAATAAAATATCTATCAACAGCAACATAAAATAACATCTTTGATGGATGTCTGCTAGTAAAACAAATTTAAGGCTATAGAAATTTGTTACAGTTGCACATGTTATAAAGTAGCAGATATACAGCACGCTCAAATACAAATGATGAACAAGTGCATTTTTAATTTTCCCCCAGGCCAAGGAAAAAAAAAAAACAACTCAACAAAACCAACCAGTAATTGGCCAACGGAACAGATAACTCACCAAACGTATCTACACACATGGAAAACTTCCAACTTCCTCCTCTCATTTACCGAACAGCACTTACACCAAATGTGATCGTATTTACAGTACTTTGAAACACACAATCATTTTTCCACTGTAGCAACTCCTGTACTGTAGTCAAGCAGGAAAAAGGGTTAAACTAGCCCTGAGAATGCTTCTCAGAAGAGAAACATCACAAATATCTCTCTAGAGACCCTTACCAGAAAATTCCCAACCTAGATTGACAAATACTTCTTCTGTTTTATATTTAGCATGAAACACTTAATAAAACCTTCAAATTGTTAGAAGGCTAAAAAGAACAGTGCCCAGGTCTTTTACAATTAACTTTAGAAGAAATACTAGTAAAGGAAAACTTGGAAGGCTAAAAGAAACCCTCTAGAAAGGGAAACGCAGCTGAAGTTTCCGATTGACGTATCTGAAACTATGCAAAGTAAACAAAAT
The DNA here is from genome assembly GCF_000703405.1 of Apaloderma vittatum. Lineage (NCBI taxonomy): Eukaryota > Metazoa > Chordata > Aves > Trogoniformes > Trogonidae > Apaloderma > Apaloderma vittatum. The sequence continues at coordinate 8,202 of NW_009736987.1, forward strand.
TGTCTTTAGTAATGGTTCAAAATGCCATTTAGGACCTCTTACTACAACTCCAAAGTCAAACTTCAGAGGAAATCATGACGCAAGCTTGAACAAGCCGGTTTTCGTCGTTGTATGTCCAAAACCATTGAGATAAAGCACCAGACAGAATTACAGGTAATAACAGTAATACAAGATCACGTGCTCAATTCTAAAGTAGTCACCCTAACGAACATCAGCTACAGGGAATTACTCGCCCATCTTCCAAGACGTGGGAGTCATTTGATTTGAGAGAGGATTCCTTGCTCTGCTCGGAGTGCTGACAGCGTGAGGGCGTGAACCACACTCCCATCACCGACGCGCCGACGCTGTGTGAGCCGGGTCACAGAACAGACCAACGCTGCCAGCGAGATTTATTTGGAGCTCCCCCATGTAGGGTCAGGTGTCCTACTGCTCATCACTATTATTGCCAAGCAAACAAACAGAAAAACAACTTTCAGAAAATTTTTGAAAGGTCTCGTTTACTGCAACTTCATCTAACACTAGCCATTATCACAGAATCACATTAAGTATTATAAAATTTCACCTGGTAGAGTCCAAGAAAAAAAACTGATGAGTCAAGACTTATCTGTAAAGATGGGAAAACTTATTGTTTCTATGAAAGAAGATGGGAGAGAACAATACAATCACCATAAACTCACTAAAAAAATATAACACGTCAACTCCTCTGCTATCCGGTATCACTATCAGTTATACTACACGGAAGAAAAACAGCCCAACTGTTTTCCTTCAATGTTTTTTCTGAAACCTTTCAAAACTTACTACGTGTTTGGTTGGGAGTTTGAGTAATTAATTGTTGTGCTCTGTTATCCATTTGCAGCCCAAAAGAAAGCCTAGGTATTTCTCAGTCTGCAGTGGCCAGGCAGTCAAAGAAAACAAGAAACCTACCATCTCCAGCAACATGGATGCAACTTCAGGCAACAACAGATGACATGTTTTAAGCTTTGACCATCCAGATGTTCAAAGGAAATTATTTATGAGGGAGATGCCTGGCCACTTACAGCTGTGTGTTCCTTGTTAAACCCCAGCAAATAGGTCTGTTTAAACAACTCTGTCTAGAAAAAAAGCTGTGACATTAGTCTCAGGCAAGACTTGCACAGTGGGTCAAATCATTTATCTCCTGTCCCGTTATATATCCGCAAAAGCAGGGAACCACTCGGCAGTAGCAGCATGATATGCAGCTGCTCAAGCCAACCACATTCCAAAATAAGATGGATACTACTACACGCCAGTATAACTGAGTACATACAAATAGTTCATTCTAGCAAATAAAGAGGAAAAATAACTATTTTGGTGATAACTTGTTTTTCTGAACAGATAGTACCACAGAGCAGGATTTGACCGAAAGAACCTAAAAAAAAAGTTTTTTAAAAACCAAGTATTTAAGATTGTATTAATATTACAGGTACAATACCCAGAAGCTTAAAAATCACTAGCTAAAACTGATATTACAGTACAGGATCAAACACAGCAAACAATGTAAGTAAACTTTACTGCTCTGAAGGAATGTGTTTTAAAATACCTGACAGTTTGCAGTATCTTGAATACAAACCCCTTTTAGTTGTTTCTAAAATGAGAAGCGAATGTTTATCCCTACTGAATTCAAGAAAGAAAACTGAAACGGCATTGTAAGTAAACACATTTTAAATCATACCACAATATCCATCTTCCTGTGACAATGAGCTTTCTAGGATAATTTAGAATAGATCTGCTCAATCCTCAACTGCCCAAAAAACTCATTTATCTATAAATCATCTTTGAGAATGCAATTTCACTCCCCTGCTTCCATTTTCACCCCCTCGCTTTGCAATCAGGCTTAACTAGGTGGATCTCATTATTTAAATATTTGATTTCTGCTCATCTTCACACTAATATAACGCTTGCCATGCCTCAACTCACTGTCTAATAAATACTCCAGTAAATGAAAGATTTTTTCTGTACTATTTTTTCAAACCTAATTCAGTAAGACCCTTAGATTTATTATTTTTTTTTAAATCCCTGTGTTGCTTTCTTCTGCTTGCCCAAACATTTTCCTTTTGCCATCTAAAAAAATAATTTCTTATCCTTCCACAGACACTCTCTACAAGAGATGAGAAAGAGGGTATTTGCCTGGGAGGAAACTCAATGATCACGTGTGCGCATAAAGGCAAAAGTCTTCCCGACAAAAATCATTCCAATTTTTTTATTTGATCTACTAAGTTCACATTAAATATTAACACCGTAGTGTTACTTGTTGCAAAAGCCAAAGGCATTTATTCACCCAGCACTGTAGGCCAACAGAATTACAAACTGCAGGTACCACAAAAAATACAGCAAATATTTGTGGAAAAGGGGGAGAAGGTGTTTGGCTTGGGGGTTTTTTAGTGGTTGGTTTTTTGGATGGGTTTAGGTTCAAACCCCACACGTTTTCTCACCACAGGCATTCCACATAAATCCCTGGCAATTTACATGAGCTTAGTCAAGAAAAACACTGCCTATATTTAATGATAGACAACAGCTGAACAGTAATGATTCCCTAAATCTGAAAATGATTACTGTAAAATGAACGCATTAAAATGAGCTGTGAGAGCTCATCTTTTACAATTATTGCCCAGCCACATGCCTCTGCTCCCGCTGCACACACCGCAGCAGATACGCTGCTGTCTGGGGCACAGACTCAGCCCCTGCACGAGATCAGACCTTCTGGAAGCGCTGAAAAACCCAGACCCCTATTTAAAGACTTCAGCCTTCCCAGGTACGAGTCCTTACATACCAAGTAAAAGTCAAGATCTCCTCTGAAAAAAGATCTCATGCTTCATTTTTTCCAGAACAACTTAGTTACAGTACCACCGATGTTTTTCTGCACTGTTTACTTAAAACTTCATATTTATTGCTACTGTAACTGAGGGTGTCCTTGCAATAACTCAATGTTCAATCACGTCCTTGCCACATAATAAACCAGAAAACTTAGGCTGGTTATTAATGCAGTTAAGAATGCCACTCCCAATATATAGATTAATGAACTGTAGCAAAACTGGGCATTTCAAGTGATTCAAAATCAAATTTGAAAATTCTATTGCAGAGAACCTGAGCTCTAGAGGACACGGCTATGAGTCAGTTCTCATTGTGTGAAAATCAAAGCACAATAAAATCAAGTTTTGATCAAGTTAAAGTTCCTGTGCCTTGTTCTAGACAGGTACTTCTCATCAAAAATGGATTAAATTGAACCATAATATCAACAGGGAGGTAGTTTCTATCACAGTTTATTTGTCAACGTATGACAGCCTCATAAAAGCATTCAGAAAATAATTCTTACTGCTGGACTGAGACAAGGAAAAACAAGATGAGAGTTTGGAAAGTAACGTGACAGGGGAGGGACAGGGATGTAAAGGAGCAAAATGAATATGCAGCTCGCCAAGCTAGCAACAAAGCTCAGTGGCAGAACAAGGAACCCCAAGGATAAGGCAGAGGTCATTATAATGCAAAAATATGGGTTTAACAGAAGACTGAGGATTAAATAAGGATACACACCAGAACTCCTAGCCAGCAGGAAGAAGGGTAAGTTTGGAGCAAGAGGAAGGAACAAATCGGTGCTTCTCCCCACACTCTGACTTTCAAGAGGCTTTAGAAGGGTAAAATCACGGATTCTGAAAATTTATGTTGCTAGTCAGAAAATATGTCTTGTGTTTCACCTCATACCTCACCCCATTCTTCACATTGTGCTGTGGCTGCAGTGAAGTCTACACTGACACTCTGGAGTTCCCTGACAGCTCAGGCTCCTTTCCCCAGGCCTGCTGCTTCAATTTAAGAAAATGCTCTCAGAAAGACTTCGCCTTCAGTAAAGGAAAAAAAAAAAAAAATCCTTGTGCTCTGAATGCTGTATTTCTAAGTATTAATTCAGGTACATAACCCAGCTATTCACGCAGTGGAAAACTGACCGGAGCCCATCCGTGTTCGCAGGCTGCCTAGAACCAACCTCAACCCTGAGGAGCTCAAACCTTCTGTGTTCACACAGGCAGTCTGCTGCCATCCTGTTTCTTGCTGCAAAAGATGATTACTAGCCCCCCACATCACCATGACACACCCATGAATTCTCAGTTTCCAAACTACTGCTACATATACAATATGTAAATAAAAGTCAGCACAACATTTCAATAAAAATGAAAACTGAGTAGGCAATGTACATAAATGGTGGACACGATATGATAATATGGCACTAAGGGACATAGGCAGATTTTAAGTGCTGCCATTTGAAGTATATCTCTTACTTTTTTGGAAGTCTGACTAGTCTACTCATTGCCCTTCAAAAACAATATCAAAGTCTGATTTCCTCCAAAGTAATTTTGATAAATACCCAAGTTAAAATATTTACATTTGTTCTTATTGAAGATCTGCTAGTAAAGAAATATGGCCAGTTAGTATGAGCTATTTTACTGCTAGATCTAGTGGCCTACTAATCTGCAAATAGTTTATGCTTAAGAGAAAACTGGAATGAAATGAAACAAGCAGGTTCTGCTCACCCAGCTGCAAGTGTTGCAGCAATTCAACATGTAATCAAGAGACGGACTTACTGGATTAGAGGCTCATTCCCAGCTAGATCCCACAATCTGTTTGTTTCAAGGACGTCAGGATCTGCGACTTGTTGCTTCTCAACTAGCAGCTTCTGGCCTCATCCATCCCAGCACCACACTGGGGAACACACTGGGTACTCAGTCACTTCTGCCAGGAGGCCAAGGGCTGAAATTTGCGCGTTAACTAAGACGAACCTTCTTTCCGATGCCACTATTTCATTAATTTAACTTGCCTCTTGCCAAGGGAATTGATCTTCTGCAGACTCAGAGCATTGCTAATGGCACTTCAAGACGACCCATCAGTTATTCTTTGAAGAACTAAGCCCTTCAGAGGAACTAATTGCTGAGTGGCAACTCAAAACATCAAGGACAGCTCTTTCCTTCAGGATCACCGCAGAGTCAAGTGCCAGAGCTCCTCACCAAAAACAGCAAGTTTCCATAAAACAAACAAATTACTCCTGTTGTGAAGAATGGAGCCTTTCCCAGACAGCCCTTAGGCAAGCACCTGTTTGCATTTCTCTTCTTTCACTAGATTTGTACAGCAGAGGGCTCAGGGAATGATAAATGAGCTACATGTATTCAAATATACATTTTCCTGAGTTAATTTCCTGCCCAACAGTAACATATCAAGATCTGACACTATTTGATTTTAAAAGTAGCATTCTTAAAAGTGATTTGTAAGGCCATTTAGTTACTTAATTTTTATAACATAAGACTCTGTTAGACTGAATAAAAGACAGTAACTAATGGGGGGGGGGGCCCATGCAGCAGAAAAACAGCTGAAGGAGCTTATGCCTGAACAATCCTGGTGACAGAAGTTTCCTTTTCATAGGAAAACCTTTATTTAAAAAGCAATTTCCTACTTATGGTAAAGATAAAGATCATTTAAGTGGCTATTCCTTACATCTTGATTTAAAAACAAAATGTAATATTTAGCTTAACCCTTATGAAGTGAAATCCATACTCGGATAAGTAAACCTTACGATGAGCCTCAATTCCACTTCATTTCAGATGCCAGTGCTAACTATAGATGGACATAATTTCAATTAATTCAACACCTTCTAAGCGTTCAAGTTGGCAAAAGATTCCTGCCTGGCCCATGAGAAGCCTGAGTTTCAGTTTAAGAATCCGATGAGAATAAAGCTTTACATTATGCCTAACCTAGAAGTTGCTATTAAACCCTTTCATGCTTGGCATCACCCTCACCAGCACAGACTTAGCAGTTACGCAGCTGTAGGGTCAGTCAGCTCACCTTATAGAGCCCATGGGAAATAAACCCAGTGAGCTCCAGCTGCTCATGCACTAGTTTGGTTTCTGTCTGGGGGGTTTTTTTGGGCAGTTAGTTTGGGGTTTTTTGTTGGTTTGGGATTTTGGTTTTTTTTAACACGCAATAGGAGTCAGGAGGAAAAAATTCTGTTCTTTTGATACAAAGGACAAAACTTGAGTTTTGATGTAAGCAAGGTCTGCCTTTAGTCTGCTTTTAAACCAGCCATCCCCACGCATCGTCTCTCGGCGACAGCAGGTACAACAGGGTGGTGCAGCAGATGGTTCTCAAGCAGCTCCTTCAGCACAGCCAGGCAGGCCGTTGGGCTCACCTGGCAATCTGCTACCTTGGGCAGCTTCCCACCCAGCCAGTTTGGCATTCAAGGTCAGAGAAGGTACATGCTTAATGTTCAATACAACTCTAATGCATACACCATCACGTGAGGTATTCACAATACCTAGCGATCACCAAGTGCCACCAATTCGCACTGAAGACGGTTATTTTCTCTTTTTCTCCCTGTTGTGTATTTTATCCTGGACAAGTCCATGCTCCCCCACAAACAAACATATTGATGAAGCCCTTCATGGGTTTTCATTAGCTGAAGAACAAAAAGCAACGTCTACTATCTTGTATTTCAATCAAAATGATATTACAGGTGTTTTTTCCTCTTCATCCACATGGTAAGTTAGACCAATGAAAATGCCAACACATATTCCTTGAAGTTTCCCAAGCACAAAGTCTTTGTCCTGCAGAGATAGTCCTGCTAGCAAGTCCTATAGTCTGAGAAAAGATCCAACTAGTAGGTTAGAATTAAATAAAGCCCACTGAGTCATCAGCCACAGATACAAAATCCTCAGTGTGCACGCCAATGGCGCATCTCCTGTTCAACAGGCTGGAGTAGTCAAAAGAAAGGAAATGAGTCTGAAGGTAGAAGATCAGAAGCTAACATCATCTCACCTCAGTGCCAAGCCCAGATTCACTCGTACACTTGAAAAACCACCATAACCAAAATAGATCATTCCTCCTTTCCCATATATTACAACATAAGTACTGGTTCCGTACTAAATGAAAGAGGAAATCAAGCATTGGCATTTTTGGATGTTACATGATAGGGTGGTGTAACAAGTTCCTGAGTCAGCTGAGACGTAAGGACACAGGTGACAGCGTGTGTCAAGCTGTGCAGGGGAACACACGCAGCCTTTGCAAGATCAGTCTTTCCCCTCCTGTCCCTCCAGAACTCCCTAAAACACAATTCAAATTTAAACATGCATTACCAGGTAACGTAAGGACCAAGATGATCTCATCTCCGAGTGTATTAATTGAGGACTTCTGTCAGTATTCTTGTTTTGATAGCTTAAAACTTGTCAAGTGAAATGTAAGGGACTTCTCAAACCTTCAATTAATTTGTGTATTTAAAAAAAACTTTAAAAAGGCAAGCCAAGTCAACTTCAGGTTAAAAGTAGCCCCAACAAATTACTGTCTTCAAAAATCCTTCAAAGATGTCATTATATAAAATGTATCATGACATTTTACAATCTGATAAACACTCCTGAAAATCCTCAGAACAGAATCATTGCAACTTGCATTGGTGGATCTTCAGGTTTGCTTTTGGTTTTCTTGCTTTTAAACTGTATCAGAATTATTTGTCTTTCAGACAAATTGGAATTATTTGTCTTTTTGAGTAAAGAATAAATAACTGGTACTTACAAGTTAACAGCTACATTCTTCATGACAGGTATATACTAAGTCTAAATGCTGAAGACTATTAAATCTCTTAAATCACCATTTTTGCTGGATCCATTTGGTGTCGCGTGAAAGTGCACACAGACAGCTTAAATTGAGGAGCTTTCTCTACTGACCAAAAGATTGTTGCTAAAGTGTTTCTTCTGGTTACATACGTTGGATGAAAGAAAAATAAAAAAGGAAATAACTGGATCTTGAGTTTCCACCTTCCTCCTTCCTGCTTCTTTTAGCTTGAGAATTTGCCCCCAAATTCAATAGAGTATCACTAAAAAAATAAGAAATTGTAGCTGACCTAATTTTGAATATTGTAAGGTTATAACTGACATTTCTGCTTTTACTTAAGCTAAAATATTACTGAAAAAAAAAAAAATCTTTGCAGTCCTTATCGTGCTTGGAAAAGCACAAATGAGGGGCAGCAAAAATCATAAAACCAGTCTGTCCTGGTTTTAGCCAAACAGAATCAATTCTATTCAGTGCTTTTACTTTTCAGCTCAGTCTCTTCTGAGAGGCTGCACTTTCTGAGCTTAGCAGCATGTTTTTGCAGACAGCGCCTGCTACCAGAAGTGGTAACACCTGATGTTTGCAGTTAGGGCCAGGCACTGGGATGCAGAAAGGCTCTTGCTTGTACTTGCTCCTGTAGTGACCAGGGGCACTGCTGGCTCTTGTGTGCCACGCTGGAAAGTAAAAATGTCACAGGGAAGTAAAAGGTTGCACCTCTGGGGAGTAGCAGACAGGACAGGTGACTAACAAGGCTATTCCATTCCATATACATCATATTCACTATAAAGCTGAGAGATCATGGAGGTTAAGTTCTGTTCTTCAGTAGCTGCTGTCTGAGGAGGACTCCAGCCATTCTTCTTTCATCCCGAGTTCCCAAACCCAGCTCTTGAATCCATTTTCCCTCTGCCACTGAGCCTGGGGCTGCCATGGGGCTGCCTGCTCTGCAGCGTCAGTGGGGATTGCTATTTGGTGGGGATGGGAGAGTGGTGGTGATATCAGTTTTGCATACATTCATATATAGTCCATTATTTCAATGATTCCCTTATTGGTATTATTATCGTTTTATTAATGCTGGCTTAGGTTTCTTTCTCAATCCATAAGCTTCTCTGCCTTCTTCCTTTTCCCTTCCTGTCTGGAGAGGGAGGGGTGTTAGAGAGCCCCTGTCAGCATTTAGTGGCCGGCATAGTCCTAACCCATGACATAGTTTTAAAACAAAAAACAACCACAAACAAACAAACTCAAAACAAACCACCACATTACCCATCCACCCATAGCCTTATATTTATTTTGGCATGCCATATGATTGAGCAAAATTGCAAAAGGAGAGAACACTGAATGGGTGTACATTGAGACTAATGTGGTAACTCTAATAAAGAAATGGTTTTTAGTAATTTCAGGAGGAGTTGTTATTTAACACAAGGCAACAACAGTAGTTGTACAGTATTTGCATTTCAGTAATAGATTTTACATACTCTTCACAGGAAATTATTAAGATAGAAAGGCTGGATTAGTGTGAAAATTTTAAGCACCCTCTGAAGAGAGATAGCTACAACCAGATGACGAGCAGCCTTTCATGGGTACTTTGTCATGAAATGTGATAGAGCTCTTTACAAACGAGGAGTAACACAACTGAAATTTCAGCTCTCTGACAACTTGGAACAAGAAATGCAGGACACGAATTTTTCGGTGGGACAAATGGAAATAAAACTTGAATGCAAAGTTGACACTGCTTTGCATATCACTTTGACTCCAAGGACAAAAACATCACTGTGAGAAAAAAAAATCCCTAAAGGCCCATGGTTATTCATTACAGGTTACGACGTAAAAAGAAGCTCTACTACATTACACAACAACCGCCAGTCGGCAATGCACTAAATACACTTTGCTGCGTGAAGTAACTCCAACAGAGATAGCAAAAGCCCAGCTGGCATCATAAAGAACTGGCAGGATCTCCCTTGGACACAAAATACAAATGCCAGCAACCGCGGGACATACCACAACCACTGGGATCACGAGTGGGAGGAGAATCTACTTTGCAAGGGCAGCCTAGAGAAATGTGTTTGTTTAGGATAGCAAGAAAACACTAAAGCAGCAAATTACTGCCCTCTAAATGTTTCTTTGGCTGGAAGGTAGAAACACCAGTGATGGAAACACGTTACCTGAACTGAAAGATTACACAGGCACTATCAGCTAACCATGAATAAATTGTCTTGTTTCTAGGAGACAATGGCATTGAGCCAACTGAACAAATGAGATTCTGGAGAAGCTTTCTAGTAAGGACAGGAAGATAGCAGCCTAACCATTTCCACAGCAGTTCTTGATATAAGGCTACTTTGTAGCATCATTAATTGCTGTGGCTGGGGAAGACTTGATGACTCAGGAGGTCAAGCAAACACATCTGAAATAGAGGAAGCAGAAGCTAACAGAGCAAAATGCAGTAAGAGAGGCATGCAACTAACCAAACACGCACAGCTACAACCAGAAATCAGACTATTTGCATGCAGGATGCAAAGAAATAGATTATAATTTTTGCCATAATTAATTTTTCCTGCTTGTATTCATAATTGTTCTGCTGTTAAAATAACTGCCCTGCTTTTAAACAGCAATTTCTAGAAGAATGTATCTTTTATATACTATATGTTAGATTACAAATTCCGTTACTGCAAATGAGAACAACTCTACCAGTCACAGGCGTGCCAAGTACTTCTCTGCAATGATCTAAGTACAGAACATAGTCTTCTATTTAGCTCCAAGAAACCTACTTCCAAGTACTTGTTTTTACAAGTATTGCCTCATTAGCTGAGTGGCATTTGTTGAGTAAGCAGTACCCTGCCCTGGCTTACATTAATTTTCGCGTCATTTTTTTTTCTCTAGCATAGCATTACAAAATTTACACAAAGTACCTTGAAGATACTGGAAGTGCTTTTAGCTAAATTTACTGTTTCCTGAACATGGCGGCGGGGTGGGGAAACCAGTTCATTCCCGAGTCTGTTCCTCAAGAAATAGTATTTCTTAACTCTATTACCCAGTAAGGTAACTGGGTGAGTCTGTTATCCAGTAAGGTAACAATCTTCTTGGCTATATGCATCAAATTTATATTCATTGAAAAATAAAGTTCCTATAAGGGCTGCATAAAAGAACTTTATCATTAAGGACAAAAACACATTTGGGTTCTGGGCTAAACAAAATGGCATGATCCAGGACAAACAAACAGATCCACCCACACAACCACAAAAAAAAAAAAAAGAAAAAAAAAGAAAAAAGGAATATAATGATGTGGCCACACTAGCAGGGATTCTTGTAAACTCCTCTGAACCACTGGCTTAGACAGAAATTTCAAGCATCTAAGTTAACGTGCTAAAAAGAAAGTCTGTAAAACACCGATACTGTCTGAATACTGTCTCCAAAGTGGTGAATATTTGGAGTAGATATTTGCTAACTAAGTTATCCACAAGGTTTAGATCTGACTTTAAAAATATTCTGTATTTTCATGTCTTCTATTTCCTACTGACACAAGTGACAGTTTTATTGGCAGGTTTTCAAGGAATTATTGCAAGTATTCAGTATAAGAAGCAAATAAAAAGTCAAACTGGTGTAAGGCAATTTGAAAAACAAAAAGAAATCTAATTAGCTGAGTTTCTGCTGCCGTTGCTTTCTGTCAGTGACGCAATTTCCGCCTGCTTACAGTAACTCCTGACACAGAACTGAAGAAGCTGCACAGACTCTCTGCTACCACAGGACTCCTAAAAAACAGTTTTATGAACAACAGATCAATAACTGCAACTACATGTTCACAGACTTTTTAGGCAAGGAAGTTGCTATATGTTTTCGGCCACACTGTCATCACTGAACGAAGCTTTATAAAGGAACTGCAGGCAAGTACCTTCGCCTTCCTCTAAACCTCCTGTAACAAAAAGGTACGATGTGCGGACGTTAATGAACATGGAAGCTTGCCACATAAGAGACAGAAAAAACCCAAAAATTGAAACCCAAAGAATCTCTTTTCCTATTGTGAAATATCAAACTGTCTACTATAATATTTTTTGGGGCACCTGTGCCACGTAGGTTTTGCAGACTTCAATTATAACTAAAAATCGGTATTCAACCGAAAATCACAACATTACTTTGATCAAAAACACCTTTTTGGACAAATGTTATGACATCCTGTGCGAGATCACAGTAAAAAGTATTGTTTTATATTTTCTTGATATTTTCCTACCACGAGCGCTCTTTTTTCACGACCCCAGAACAGCTGCAGCCCAGCGTACCCAGATGATCCCGCTTCAAGTTTTTCCGATAGCTCTCCAGCAGCAGCCTCCTCCCGTGCTGCTGAGCAGGGACATCCCGCTGCCACGCAGCCTCTCCTCCCTCAATTCTAGCATTTTGCTGCTTGAAGAGCACTTGACAACCATCATCAAGCCCAAGGTTGCAAGGCATAATGGCCCCGCTCCTCTGCTATGATAAATTATTAAAATCAAGTTAATTGTATCCAAGCATAGATCAAGTATCTGATATATGAGTAGCTCGTACACTTCAGAGTCAGGAATGACAGCTAGAATGACAGTGTATAAAAATGGATAAAATTAAATTATGGATATTATGGACATCAAATACAACATAGGGTTGGGCTAGGGGCTGGAAGAGAGTAACTGTGCATTTGGAGAACAATTAACAGAGAAAGAAAAAACAGACTTTCTATACTTGATTAAAAAGAACTAAGCAAAATTCAAGTAGAATGGAATACTTCTTCCCAAAAGCAAAGCTACTGTACTTCATAACTGCCAAAATAGTTTTTAAAGAAATTCCAGCTGCAAGAAAAAGTCATAAATATACACTATTGCAGGCTACCTGCAAGGAAGCCCACTATTATAGGTTACCTACAAGCGCCACTTAAAATGAGCAACTTCACTACTGACATTCTGAAACACTACTCAGTTTTTGCTCATTATTCTTAAGAGTATTTAAGAACAAGTCTGTCAAACTCAGCTCTTCCACCCTTATAAATTGCTCAGAAGAGTAAATCACAACCAGTTATCCAGGTCTGTAATTTTTTTATTATTACAGATAAGAAATAGCAGAACTGTGGTCTGCCGGTTAATTAAAGTCAACAAAGATGCTGTAAGCATGAACATGAGCTCCTGGTGCCACATTTCAGGCTTCCTGAAGGATTGTTTCTCCAGAAGACCCTGACTGAGGATCTTTTTCGGTCAGATCTGTACACAGCCCCATTAACAGTATTGTCTCTCAAGCTCCTGTTCTGAGTGCTGTAACTGCCTATTTACAAATAAAGCAAGTATTTGTTCAATGAGTAAAAAGAAATAAATTTTAATGCTAGAGTCCAAGACTTAATAATCACAACTTAAGATCTTTATCTTGTCTGGTAAATCAATAGCTTTATAAAATATAATCACTAGCAGACAGTTAAAATCATGAAACATACCCAGATGTTTCCTTATTGCAACCTCTCTTTCCTACCAAGTATCAAACCACTTTTTAAAGGAATAATTCCAGGGAGGCGGAGGGAAATTAAAATGAAATTCTGCCCCCATGGCAGAAATCTTACCTTCATCATTCTGGGCCAAACAACCTGCTAAGAGAGGAGCAACTGCAATCCCTACAGCTAACCATTTCCAGAGACAAAACGGCTGTGACATTTTTTGTCAAACTTCACTCAAGGCAGATCTGAAAAAGAAAGATTTGATACACATTAGTCACAACCAACCTACACAAAGGTGAGTAATTACAAACCATTTCACAGGTAACTAACTACATATGCATAACTATATGGGGTGCATACAGTCTGTAAGAGTGTGACACTGTTTCTGTTAAAATCAGCAAAGTTAATCTCATTAGCATCAATACATACATATACATGTACTCATTAATTTGATAATCTTGTACCCAGAGGCCTCCAAGTAAAGAAAATGGAAGTTTCTTGCTTAAATCGGGCCTAATTTCAATAATTTCCATAGAATAAAGTATTAGTGTTATAAGTGACCATATCTGAGAAATTATGCTTATTAAAACTGCAAACACCTGCAGAGACCCAGCACTCAAAAGACATTGCCCAGCAGACCCTCTCCCGAAAAAAAACACACATGAGAACCCCACAGGTGGCCCTCCTTAATGGGACCACTGTCAGGTTATGCTTAGCAAAGGAGGAAAACCAAACAAAATAGCCCGTGTGTACAAAAAACCCACAAAACAACACCAGAATAAACTGGCCAAGACATGTCTAGACGAACTCCAGACTAGAGTGGGTATAATCAGAAAGTTATCTAAAGCTCTGTTTCATGGCTCCAGTAAGGAGAATTAGCATATTTCTGCGGGCCAGAGCCCTTCACGCTTAAAACATTGTGACAAATACAATGAGCTTCCTAGCAAGAGAAGCATGAAATGGAGAGACTTGCAGCAGTATAAAAACAAGCTATTGTGTAAAAAGGGTTTAAAGTGCTGTCAATTTTCCCAAGCAAAGCACTTGACTTGGATGTCATTGCCACTTTGTGCTTATAACTTTCTACCCCAGTTACAAAACTGCCTATTTCATTCCACATAAAAAAAGACTGTAACATCCCACTTAACGGCCTCAAATATTAACACAATCTGATCCTCTGCCATTACTGAAGACGTGCGATCATTTTCCTTCCACAATGTAAGCTTAGAGAAAATAAAAATGTACGGGCAGTATCTAATTCACACAACACAAAAAAAAATTATTTTACTTATAGCATAAAAAGATGCTTTACATCACTCTCAAGAGTTATCTGAGCCACAAGGAAGCAGAGTTTCCACTCATAGAAACAGCTGATAGTTTCATTAAGTACCAGAGAAGCCCATAATTCCTCTAAACTCTGAATTTATTCCCAATCATATTATCTCACGAAACATTTGGGTTAATATTTAAGGAACAGTGCTATGATATAAACTATTCTTCTTCAAAAAGACAAACATCAAACCGAGTATAAACGAGTATGTGTCAAGAGTTTTCGAGGAAACTGAGGGTTTGGGTGTTTTGGGCTGTGTTTTTTTTCAAAATAATAAGGAGTGAAAACTAATAAACCAGACTCTATCGCCCACATTTATTTAAATACTTAAAGTTCCAAGGTGGTCAACACCACAGATACTGAGCTTTCCAGGGCCGCTCACATGAGTGGGATCTATTAGGCTCCCTTATACAGCAAGCAGAGCTCTTCATTTCTTTGCAAAGACACAGATTGCAGCTGACTTTCTGCCTTCCAAAAAGTCAACTGATACCAACATTTGCTATTCAAAACGATATTGTAAAATACCGATACCAGCATCCGCTATTCCAAACAATACTGTAAAAATGAAGCAGAGTAGCAAAACATTTTGAAATCCTATATGACATGCACAGCTCCACTTCTCATTCAGGGGTTTAAAGACGAAGAGAGGCTTTTCCAACCTTCATCTTCATTCAAGTAGGACTCATCCCACTCTGCTCAGCAGCAGCAGGTCACTGCAGGCAGGCAGCTGCAAGAGGCAGCAACTTGAGGAAGAACTGAAATATTACATACCGATCAAGGAGGCAGCCTGTGTCTAACTGAAGCAGCCAGTGCGCATCTCACAGGACTGTTCACTCCAGCTAGACAACCGTCAGTCTCGACAAAACACCTCAAGGTTACAGGAATTAATGAATTCAAGCCACACCACAGTATCTACGAACCATATAAAAAGCACTCGGCCTTCTTCCTCTCTCCTCTTTCTCTTCCACTGGCACTTCTACAACAGTTTCTGCCCCTAAGCCCAGCAGGGACAGCTCAAATGAGAATTTCAAACCCCTCCTAAAAGGCCTAATTATTTCCATACATGTGAGGAGACCAGATTTTTTCAAAGATTCCACTGTCAATAAGGAAAAAAAAATATCTAAAAGCCTGCTGCACAGCTATGAAAAGAAAACTTCAAGATTACCAGGTATGTTACTGATAACTTGACAAGTATGTTGCTCAAAGAGAAAAAGAGCAGCTAGTTCTTTCTTGAGAAAAAAAAAAATCCCTTCCTTGAGGATCCCACCATTTTGCCAGTGTTGCTCAAAAGTGGCTTTTTCCTCCTTTCCACTTACCAAAACACTCATTTGATTACTATCACCTGAATTTCCACTTAGCCTTGTTCAGAAGTTATTCTGGATTTTGCACCAGCACTTTCAAAGAACAGAAACTACTTCTACTGTAATATATTCTAGTTGACTACTTTTAAATAAAGGCTGAGTGTCGCCACATTGCCTAAAAGGATTCAAATGAATCTAATGTCATTGTCAAACTTCCTGGAAAATTCTGAGGATGTGAGCTTCTCAATATTTCACCATTTTTTTCTTCTCACAGTAAGAGTTTAAGTTGCAGTTTAAGCAGTGTTATTACATTAGGTGGCATTTGCTGTCAAGACCTTTTACACCTCCAAACCAGAAACAAGAGGCTCAGGAGACAGTTTCTTCAGGTCAGTCTAAGAAAGATCGCATCCATATGCAGACTACACGTGTTACAAGACCTAGAAAGAAATGTACATACACACTTCAGAGGCCTCTGATACTTCAGCTTACAACCTTGGGGCAGGGGGAAGATGAGACTTCCAATCACGACGTTCTATTTTAGAAAGTTACTCAGAGCTCAGCTGACATACTTGAGTCTACTCTGGAGAGATTTTAGGACAGAATCTTGGCAGATTTATTTTTGATTTTGATGAAATGTCAAGTAAACCATGAGGATAGCAACACTGCTGCTCTAAGAATAAGCATCTCTATATGCAATTGTAATACAACAGAATAAAAATTGGCCCCCCCTTTTCCTACAATTTGTAACTGAAAAAACTGGTATGAAGTTTAGAAAGCAAGAATATTTTTCAGTAGAATAGGCTTAAAACAGATTCTGCTAACTCAGAAATAGCTCACAAGAAACAAGAAGTTATTACAAAGTCCCCAAAAGTAGAAAATCTGTAATAAATAAGAGTGTTGAACTCTGGACGCACAGTGTGACAGAGCAAAGGACAATTATGAACTTATGATAGAAGGAAGATCTGTAAATTAGGAATATATGATATGTCTACAAGACTTAGTAGTTTGCTGGAAAACATTCTAATGTTGCTACAGCAGAACTTTAAAGTTTGATGTTACCACAGGCAATGAAAAGCTATACGCTCAAGCATAAAAACATTAAACGAAAAATAAAAACCCCTGAAGTTTAGGGGAATTTCATTTCCTGGTATGTTCAAATTTTAAAAAGGAAAAAAGTTTCAATTTTGTTCTCTCCAGAGCATTCCTAGTCTGACTGTACAGCTGTACCAAGAAACAAGAATATGTGCAGATTTTCCCAGAGGAGCGGTGGCAGCAGCCAGTCACCGGAGATGTTTACAGCTCGACTGCAGCAAACTGGCGTAATCACACTCCAAGGCGCAATCATGTCTCCTTGTCTCACTTCTGGAGCTGTCTGTTGGTTTTTTCCTTTCCCTCTCGCTGGTGTAGCTACTGAATCAGCCAAAATGAAATTGAGGCATCAGGGCATCTACATAAGAGGCACTTCACCAAATTTTAAGAAGTGATAAAAGCAAATTAGGAAAAAAAAACAACCCCAAATATAAGTTATCACATCCAAGCACCTTGAACCTTAAGGTCCAATGATAGTACAGTAACACTAAACACTTATTTACTTTAAAATCAGGTGTTACAGTATGCAAAATGTTGCATTCATTTGAAACTGAGGTGGGGGGAAACACAGCCTGGTAAAAATAAATAGCTGTGTATGGTTGAGGTAAAAAACCTTTTTAAATACCCATACAAAATTGTTCTTGGTATGGAAATAAAAACTGAAATTTCGAAGTCTTTTGAAACCAGGTTCGTGGCAACAGAGCCTGATGCCACGTGTTGAACAGAACTGATTCTTTATAAAAAGTTAACCTGTTGGAGCAAGACAGGTAGGGGAGTAAAAGAAATACCCAAACCCTTGTACACTTTGTCCACATTAGTCACTGACAACTCCTCATCCAAAACTAGAGCTTAATCTGCAGAAGAGCAGTGTGTTTCAGCAAACACTTGGAGCAATTCAATTTGAAATGTAAAAAAAAAAATAAAAATAGAATTTTGGACTGAGTTTACAACAAGGCAGAGGCCACTGACTTATTCAGAACTACCCCGATTTTCTAAGAAACATGGAATACAGTATTGCCACACCACACAGTCACGTAACTTCTTTAAGTGTGGTCTCACCATCAGCAGCAAATCCAAGAACACCACCCTTCTCAGGGCATCGAACCCATTGTAAGAGCATAAAGTTCATACTTAAAAAGAAATAATTAGGAACACGTTAATTCAGAAAACATGGAAACAGATATTTGTCATTTAATATATGTATGTCAAAAACAATAGCTCCTGTGAAACTGCCATGGTTGAACAAATACAGTATTTTTTAACATCAATTAAATACTCATTTATATGTATCCTATTAGTTTACACAACCAGCCAGAACTTCTTCAAGCATTAGAAGTTACACAATTCGCTTAGTGGCAACTGTTCTTTGTATATTACGACAAATCCTTTAAAATATATGTAAACTTTTAAAGTATAGGTAACTGAATTGTTTAAACACAGGAAAAATTACAGTGGACAGTTTTATTGTAAAGCTCATCTATAATATTACTGATAAGAAGAACTCTAGTCTAAAGATTGTAGACACAAAACCAGGGAGTCTCTGAAGTGTAAATGCTTAGCTCATTGCAGAGAACTGGTGCCATAATAAATCAGAAATGTCAGGAGAAATAGAAAGAAAAAAAAGTCTCCTGCAGAAGCCAAAAAGGAGATGAATTTGCTTTACAGTCTGACTGTTCCTGGCTTGGTTAAAGCTACGGTCCATTAAATTATATGTCCCAAATGTTTTATTTCTGTTGCTGAAACCATTATGTCAAACTGTCAACATAAGCTTTTTTTTTTCTTCCAAAATACTGTTGAATACAAGAATAAACTAGAAAAAAAAAAAAAACAAACCACAAACCTCACACCAAACAAACAAACTCTGGTTTGTCCCAGTGCTATTCTTAACTAATGTCACTTCGCATGGTAGGCAGCTACATCTGCCTTAACATACGTCCTAATCTAGTTAGGCACAGCAGAGCGCCTACCCAGTGACAGTTTTAGCTCGTCCTAGGGCCACACGAACCCGTCCCGGGGCGGCACTGCCGCATTGACGCTGGCCGAGCAGATGGGACACGTACAGCAGAAGTCGGTGCTGGGACCTGACATCCACAACAGGTATCTAAGAGGATTTTCACTTTTCACTACCTGGGTCCTGAGCCCAAACTGCTGGTGGAGCACATCCTCTGGAAAGATACAGTGCTGGGAAAAACACCCACTTTAGGCATAATCAGGGTCAGAGAAATGAAAAAAAAAAAAAAAAATCATCTCGTTCCAGCTCACAAGCTCAGGGACAACGCCAGCTAGCTCGGGGTGTCACAGAAGGTTAAATGTCAGCCCATAAATGTCCACGCTGAATCGCTGCACTGCCCGGGGAGCTGCTGAGCCCATCTCACGGCACCCACTTACAACCAAGAAAGGAGTCAGTAAAGGAAGACTTTACCTTTGAATTAAAGTCACACAAGCTATTTATGGCTTTAACTCAGCAGCAAGTGTGAATAACTTCATTTACTGAAGCCAAGTATCTGCTTAAATGCTTTCCTGGAGAACAATTTAAGCATAAGCAAATACTTGGCTGAACTGGGGTTGTAGAGAATAATTTTACAGTTCAAATCCAACCCGTTCTCTAATTATAAACATTCCAAAAACCAGAAAACTAGTACGGTTTTTATTTTACTAACACTGCTTGAGCACTTCATACATAAATATTTCAGCCTATGGACTCCTGAATTTACTCAATCACTATTATATTAACTATAGGGCTTTCATGCTACCGGATTAGCACAATTGGTATAGGTTTTGTTACTCTCATCTGTTTGAATAAAACTTTTTTAGTAATGGGGAGATTTTTAAGACCAAATTTCAAGATCAAATGTGCTCATACAATTCCAATTCCTTTTTCTCAGGTGCTGGATCTGTTTTTATAGACCCTTCCTGCATAAATAAACATATTAAAAATACAGAGGGGCCTTGATATTGTATTTGTGGCTCTTCTGTGCTTACCAAGGTCTTGAGTTTTTAGCCTTAGTTGGAGAGAGCATTTTTACAAAGCGAATACACAGGTACATAAGAAAAATCTGATGGCAGTTTATATGAAGATCTGACAATATTTTCATCTGCAAGTTAAAATTCGTCAGCATATTCTCTAATAATTCGTCAGCATATTCTCTAATAATTCATACACTCCTCCCTGCCCATATTCTTCTAAGAACTACCTTTTAAATTATTTTCTTGTCCCAGAAACGATCACTTTTTCACAAGATGCATACCCACTGCAAGAGTAAGGTATTTCAAAACCAAAGCAGAGCATCAATAACAGTGAGCTATTTGCCTCTGCATTAGCTCAAAATTTAAAACCTTGGTGACAGCACGTCTTCCAGGCACAGCTGCCCCTGCACCTCCATGTGAAAAGTACAACTTAAAAGTTAACAACTAAAGAATCATTTGTACTTCAGTGCAGAATTTTCTAAGTTTATTTCAATGCTCTGTACACCAAAACAAAGTAACTGGTATTTTCCCATACTCCATCAATAATAAAGTTCTTCATTTTCCATCTCTGTGGCAGCCAACACGCGTATGTCCTGATTCACAGTGAGTGACATCTTGCGAGCACTTTTCCAGTCCCTCTGCCAGCAGAATGTACTATAAATGCACTATATTAACACTTGTAGCACGCTGTTAATTTCCACAGAAAAGAGAGATTGCTAAGTATATGTAGGTTTGCACAGAAAAATGTCAACTATACTACCAAAAATAGGATAAAGCTTTCACAGAATTGAAGTAGAGATGAAGAGGACTTTTATTTTCTGCTTCCATCAGTAATTGTGACTGGTTTATTCTCTGTATTTTTAAAAATAATCCAGCTATTACATGCATTAACAGTACTACAGTCTCTTAATCATGAGTGGGTAAACAGGGTAGCCAATTCATATCTCCAATTTTTTTACGCATTATACAGATTTTCAGTTTCCCAACCCCTCTGCACATTCAATCTATAAAACACTCTTCTCACGGAAGGCTTCAATTGCTTAATCAAAAGAAGTTTCAAAGTTTGGTCTGCATCACACTGTACAGGCAAAACTCCTGCTTTGCAGATGGTGGCTCTAGAAAGAGGACAGGTGAAGGATAGCCTAAAGTCCCTCATATCAGTTCCAGAAGACTTCAATTAAAAAGGAACAGTAACTGCCTAACATAAAAACATTAAGTAAAGTTAGCTCTTCAATAATCTTTTTCTTTACAAAATACGCACACAAAGCTTAAATTATGCATTTAAATGTAGGCTATTTTCCTGGTTAATAAGGAAAATATATTTCAATACAGAAGTACAGCACAGAAGATTGCTTTCATTGTTTTTACTGCAAGACAAGCATTGGACGATATCCTAGAAACCTCTCCATTTCTACCTTGCCAGAGCCATTTCTCTGCAAGGATCACTCACTAGGCTTATTTAATACAGAGGAGTGATTTGGAGGTTTTACTAAAGTGAAAACTAAGGAAAACCTTGGTATCACTACAGCAGGAAGAATGCTGGATTTTTGGTATCTCAAGCGCTTTGAATGTTCTAGTTTCTCCCAGCTCACAACCAAATCTGAGGGGTGGGTGTCAAGAGAAAGGGGCCAGTCCCTTTTCAGGGGTGCCTAGTAATAGACAAGGAATAATGAGTTTAAGTTGGAACACAGCAAGTTCCACCTCAACATGAGAAGAAACTTCCTCCCTGTGACGGTGGCAAAGCCCTGGCCCAGGCTGCCCAGAGAGGGTGTGGAGTCTCCTGCTCTGGAGACTTTCAAACCCACATGGACACGTTCCTGTGTGGCTGCCCTGAGTGACCCTGCTCTGGCAGGGGGTTCCACTGGATGATCTCTAGAGCTCCCTTCCAACCTCAAACATTCTATTATTCTAAAAAAAAAGGTAAAAAATTTTAAAAAATATTTACAATCTTCAAGATTCCCATAGGAGCAAACCACATGCATCACAAGGAGGAATAAAAAGCATGCTTAGACCTAACTCTTAGCTTGTGCTGCTGGGAAGTGAAACAGGTGTTACTGCCCTCAGTTTAAGGAACTGGGCCCAGGGCTTAGACGCTAAGAGGGACATGCTGCTGCCCTGCTCCAAAAAAGTCCTTCGGTCTCCAGCTTCAGCTACTGTCACAAAACTTCCTAAGTCCTCGTCAGAAGTGTACAATGAGGTGTTGTACTACGCCGTACCCTTATAAAGAGATGACCCAGTTAAAAATTGCTCGCTTAGCACCACTAGAAGAATTTATTTTCTTGGTCTAGATATCTGTTCATCTTTCCCGTCAAGATGACCGAGTCTTTAAAAAATGATCCTACCTTTAAATATTCACATTAAAGTCAAAACATCCAAATGAATCCAGTTCTACTCTTAAGTTGCCCATCTCTGCCTCCACTAGAGCAGGCAGACACCACCGCAGGTGTGAGTCTCTCTCTGACTCCAAGAACTATTCTGTCAGGAGTCCCTCTGAGTGCTCCTTGTAGGAAACCAGTAATTGTCTCAACATCTTAAGGCTTAGCAACTGACTTGCATTAGGGCAATGGGAATGTCCAACCCTACAATAAATAAATTCATTCTAGAAAAGAAAAACATGCCTTCTCAAGTAGAATTTATATGCTGCAGCTTCTCTTTTCCAAGAAAAGCTTTATCTAAATTTTGTAAAATAAATACATCAAGCTTGTCAAAGCAAAGTCTACCTTTCTAGAAAATTACTGTTTCTACTTGCCTGTTAGTCATCACACACCAAAAGTAGTGTTAAATACATCCTGGGGTAATTACAGGATTTTTTAACAGCTCTGTTTAACAGAGAATGCAATGACATTTCAGAATTAACATGCATGCACATGAACATGCATACATGTGCATATACACACATACATTTAGCAGATATTATATTCAGCTGCTTCCATGTCAAGTTGAAGACTGTGTTATTACACATTACTGGGCCAGAAAATTTAAAAATAGTCTTAGCTTTTGAAGTCAGGACAGTTGATAAACAGTAAGGCTGAATAAGCCAAACAACAGAGTTGTTGTATGTCTGCACTCCAAGATCCAGACGAAGTAAAGAAAGTTTAGAACATTTAGAGGTATCTTCTGTCATAATTTGTTTCTCTGGAAATAAAGTTTTCCACTTAGCACTCTAAAGAAGATTGTTTTTAATCTACCTGTAATTAAAATTGACAACAAATCTTGATGAAGAAACCCATGAAGGACAATCCTTGAGAGTTATCTGCAGTCCCATTTCTAACATCACTCCCAACCACTCCTGTTCCTACACAGATCCCTGAGGAGACAGTCCAGCTCAACAGGCTGCCTCGCACTACAAGTTTTGCTTAACCTGCAGTCACAGAGAGTAAAACCAAAGGGCTCCAGCACTGCTGCTTGTTGGAGTAACTCCATCCCTTTTCATACTGCTGAGCATGGCACCCAGCTACACGCTCTGCTGCCAAGACATCTGTAAAGCAGTTGCTGGCAGCAGTGGGACAACAGCGTTACAAAGTCGTCCAAAATGCACATCCCATTATCGTACAGGTGAAGGATTCGGTTCGGTCTGCCTTCCTTGGGATATTTAGCACTTGCTTCTCCTCATTTCTCAATAAATCTCAGTGATCTCTTCTCCCACCAGCGCCTACCTGCCATTAACATCCAATAAATTGGTGACACTCCCAGAATGGCTTTTACCCTCTAGCCGCAGCTGACTACTGCGGAGATAGTCCCTTTCTGAACTCTCCAGAGACTGGACTCCTCAGCATAGCTCATGAAAAATTAAGCTAACTTCTTTTCTAGAGAAGTGCAATAAACAACAGGTTTTGTGTTTATCGGTTGCTTGTTTAATAGGTCACTCATGGTTCTATCAGTTACCATATTCTCTGTACGCTTGGCAGCACTTAAATCGACATATCATTTAACCCATAAGCCAAGTACACAAGGAGGCTCTGACATTAAACAACCTGCCCTTTAGTTTCCTTCTGCTCCCATCTAACAGCAATTCAAAACCAAAGGAGTCCTGTCTTGCCCTCCTTCACCTCCTTCACTCTTGTCGGGTGCTAGTTCTGCACATCAAAGTCATTTTTCACCACCACTCCTGAACAGCCTCTTCCAAACCTCCAGCTTTGCTTCATGTTCTCTCACACATCCCTTGACTCTTCAAGCTTTTCCACCTCCGATATCATGTCTAGCATTCCTCAAGTACTCTTTCACTCCTCCACTCCATGATTTTCCTTCCCAGTGGTTTTGGGGATCTTACCTTTAAAAATTTCTCTTATCACACCTAATTACACTCTCATTGCCCGTTAAGAAGTGATTACTTGTTTTGATTATACTTTGATTACTTTCTGAGCCTGTTGGCTGTAAGGCAAAGGAGGCGGTTAAGTATTTGCTCATGTTTCCACATATTTATTCTTCCTGTTTTAGAAGTCTTCACAGAAGCTGCAACCGCTTCCCGTTCTACATTTGCTCACGTTAGCACGTTCTAAACTTCCTCATCGGTCCAATCACCTTTTAGCCCTTTGGCAAGCACATATATCCAACTCCAGAACCTCTACTTCTCCAGATACCCATACACCTCAGTACAGCATCATCAAGTCCCAGGATGCAGTATTTTACTACTTTCTAGATTTCCTGGATTTTGCACATTCCT
>NW_009736987.1:32609-45232 GCF_000703405.1 Apaloderma vittatum
AAGAGCCAGCTCTCTCACATGCCCAGGTTTCTTTAGCTATTCTGGAGACACTTTGTCTCCCCATCTTCCAAGTGAATCCTTCTGCAACCTTCAAGAATTTGAAAAGTGCTTATGCACACTAATGAATAGAGGAATTGATCTTGCATTTATCAGCTTCTTTGTTCAACTGCATCTGTTGGTGATTCACACATCGCAGAGCTGGGGGTATATGCCGATGCATTGTGATGTTTTGATGCGCACAGGGCACTCATTCAGGGACAGCTGGCAACAGGGAGCCTCTCAAAGCTGCTCTGTGCCTTCAGTGGGGAGAGGAAAGATTCTTGCATTTCTTTAAGACACGCAGTGTCATCCAGGGAAGAGCGCTGCACCTTGCTACAACACTGTGCAACAGAGACAATAACATACCATCGCAAGTAAACTTTGGAACAAAACACTTGGAACAAAACACAGTCACAGGGAAGGGAAGTGACGCAAAACAAGGTCCTCACTGCAACATTTAATGACTCTAGAAAATTATTTCAGTGCAAATGCAGAATATACCCTGGAATAGATTAAGTTGTTTTGTTGAACACAAGACAACTAATCGTTTATTTAGATAGTTCATAGGTGCCGTATTATTCCCATAAGACAAGGAAGTTAATCTAAAATGGGTTTACAAACTTTTACCTTTAACCAACTACCAAAATGTTCAAGTAAAAGTAAGATATTGAAAAGAAATCAAGAGAACTACATAGTACCAAAAAATCTTACACAACTTCTGTTTCAACAACACAGCAATAATGTATCAGTTACGGTACTACCTAAAAACAGGGCTATGTTATCCTCAAATTTCAAAAGACGTCAAAGTTGTTGAAACAATTTCTGTAAGATCTCCTATAGAAAAAAAAAATCACCTTATGGGTTTGAGTCTTTAAACTAACAGTAATGTTACATCCACACAAGGTCATTTAGCTCCATCATTTTGTTTCTAACTGTGGCCAGCTGCAGAAGAATGGGCAAAAGTAAACGAGAAGTAAATCTGAGATGCAGACAGCAACCCAGCTGTGCACAGCCTGTACATGGCAACAGGCGACTGGTAATGTTCACTCCCTCTGCTACTCCCTTCCAGCATCCTCCTTGCTATTTTCATTGCTACTGAGCTGACATTTCCAAGGATTCCATCAAAATTAGCGGTGAGAAGTCACTAAGCTGAACTGGTAAAGTCAAATATAGTCTGGAAACAGCCAGCACAACTTTGACACACGCTCACCTCCACAGAGCCGATGAACGAGTCCACCACACATACCTACTAGGACATTACCACAAGAATAGTCGTGAGACAGTAAGTCACGCTTTAGATATCAGAGAAGATGCCTCTTTTACCTGGAGTAATAAAACTTGACCCAAGGATCAGCAGCAGTGGCCTCAATATAAAAACGTGTTGAACCTCACAAGGACAGACAAGGACATGTGAGCAGGCAAGTACATAGTTCACGATCAACAGGTAGGCAATGGCTTGTCGTACTGAAGGAAGTAATGCCCAACAGGAGGAAGTAATGACAACCATGAAGCTGAAAGACAGTGGTGCAACTGTTAACATTTCCAAACAACAGATAGCTCAGAACTGCTAACACACAAAGCACAGAGTCCTGCTCACCAGTGAAGTCAAATGACAATAAGGAAAGGGGAGTAAACTCAAGAGTTGCAATTTTTCACACAGATGAGAGGCTGGGGTTCTGGACGTGGTCCCAAGACAGTTACTTCTGAAGCATGAGGAAGATGCATTCATATGCTTTCCATCAAAAAGATGACCTGTACAGTGATTACAGCTAAATAGTGGCAAATTAAGTGATAAACGAACTCCTGATGCCTTGTTCCTCCTTGCGCAGTATCCTGAGACTCTCACAATGTTTAGGTACAAAAAAGGCCCCAGCAGCAAGAACATGAAAAGAGAATTACAGAAAAAATTCATCCTAAAGACAAAATTAGACTGCAGTCTTCATTTACTATGAGAGATACCTTTCAATGCAGGCAGATACTTGATGGGACTGGCAGCACTCCTGGGGTTGACTGGTACTTTCAGGCTCCTCCCTCAGTTTTTGGGGTGGATTTTTAGGATGGTCTTATATCAAAGTGTGTGAAGAGAAACATGCCTCTGGGACACTTTAGAAGGGAAAGCAGTCACAGTGTATGAGATTAGCCATCCAAGGCTGAACAGTAGGAAACAAAATTTTAATCAGACATATTTAGTTGTAAACATGACAGAAAACTAAGAGATAACAGACAAGATGAGCTCTGGCCCACATGGTTTACTACTGTTGGAGGGAGGAAGTGTAGGTGTCAGTACTGGAGTCAGCAAAGTGGCGTGGAATAAAGAAGTGGCAACTGTGAAAGCTTGCCAACACCACAGAGTTCAGTTATGGTTGTTAACAACTGCAAAGGACTGTGAGCAGCTCTGTGAGGATTTAAATGCATTTAATACCTGAGTAGTAAGCTTGGGAAATGAACTTCAATTTGGATAAAAATACACATTGGGACAAATAAGATATTCATGTATGAAAATAAGGGTTCCGAACTTGTCAGCTTCATTATTTTCCCCTCAAAGGAGGCTGTACAGATTGCTGCTGCAGTGTAATGGGCACTGAGCTAAAGTAAACAAAACGCTTGGGAGCATTAGAAGAGATAGAAAGAGGACCTAAACTATAATGACATTATATATGAGACAACAGAAATCCCCTAGAGCAGTGAACACTGTTTATGCTGCCATAATTTCAGAAAGAGACACCAGGGAAAGAAAAGGTCTCAGGAAAGACAGTTCAACTGTCCTTAAGACACTGTGGGACCAAACCCTTCTTTCTGAAACAGAACAAGAAACCTCAAAGAACACCTCTGAGAATGAAGCTCAAGGGTTACTGATCACAAGAAAGAGACATTACAGATACTGACTGAAATCTCGGTTATCAAAACTGCCATTGTAACAAATTGTTCACTTGACACTGTAGTATTTCTACAGTACAGGAATACAGACTGTAAGAAAAACAAGAATAAACACAAAGAAGTAACTTTCATGCAAACAAAATATTTGGGCTTGTTCAGGAAGTGATCAGGACAGAGAGAGCAACTGATTATTCTATTCCTAGTTAAGTTACATTTCCAAACAATAATATTTCTGACTACGCAGGCTAAGGCAAGGATTTTCTGTGCTTCGGAGCTTTTGCAAATTGCCTGCAGAAGCCAAGAGAGAACACCCACATAGCACACTATACAGCTCTGCTCAGATGAATCAGTGGCACTTTTTGCCTTCTCCAAAACATGCTACAACAGTCAGAGGAATATATGCTGAACATAACAGATTAATGGCTTAATTCAGCTGTGTGTTATATTCCTTACTTGAAAACCCATAAAGGAAGTGTGTGTGTCCTCACACTTCTCTACACTTGTTCCAAGCCAAAGAAACTGCCTGGAGTAAAGAATTTTCTCCACTTTACCTCTTTTGCATTACTTTCATTGCTTCGACCCTCAGCACATCACAGAGAAGAGGGAAGGTACCACACCTGAGCACAAAGCAGACAGTTTGGGGTAAACTTAGGTTTACCTCCAGCTGTTTCAACAGTACCCCAACTCAAACCATCTGTTGTTGGTAACATGACCACAAGTGGATAACACAACCCTGAGAGCCTCTCTGATACCTCTTTCTTCCTCAAACGGTCCTTCAAAGTAAGCTGGTCTCAAACCGCAGGTTTTATTTTACAAAACAAATACTTAATGAAATTATATGATCTGAGCAATCTCTTATGTTGCCATTCAAGGAAAAAATATGGTTTTCATATATGAATCTCTTACTCTAGTATGATGCTGCAAAGCTGGAGTAGAAACAGGTTTCCTGCCTAAGAGAGGAGATAAAATCCACTAAATTAAACACAGTAGAGCAAGTAAGAAATAATCCACACTTTCACTTAGTTTTCAACAAGCAAAGACAACACTGTGAGCAACACGACTTTTCTCTTTTGAAATGCACAATTCAATTGAGATAAAAAAACGGAAGACATTAATGGAGTGTGGGAATACGGCCGTGAGAACAGAATTGGTTTAGTTCAATAGTTGCTTCATAGAAAATGCAACTTGTAACTGAAGGGGGCAACAGAACCACTGCTTCAAGGCACAACCTTATGGCCTGCAGCTAACTGCAGCCAGTTCGTATCCTAGAATCTGCCAAGCAATGGAGAAGATCACCTAAAGAACAGAAGATGAAGAGGAGTGAAGTAAACGACCGCCAGAGGCATCCGACGACCACCAAGACAGGCCAAAATAAGAACTAACAGTAGACGGTGATAAAGACTGTAGAATGGTAATGAAATGAGTATGTAAATAGTTCTTAGAAAGGAGGAGATGAAATAATTATTTTGTGGAAATGTAATAAGTATGCATGTAGTGAATGCACATAACCAGAACAAAGACAAAGCCAGCGTGAGCAAACGCTGTGGAAATATCCCTATTTTGTCTCCCCGTGTCGCAATAAAGAACACCTGCTTAAGAGTCTCATTGGCTATTGAGTTTGAATTCTTGGTCCTTTGAATCACGATCTTAAGCAGTTTCATGGTGGCAAATTATATGTGTTTTTCCAGTCCACGCTGGCAATAGAAACCCAATACCTCAAAAAAATCAGGGAAAGCTGCACCTATTGAAGCCCCTAAACTCGCACAGCTCCCTTATGACATGAAAATGAGAAATTAAGAGAGTCAGAACATCCCAGGCAACAGTACTGCCTTGTAGGCACATGTCATCCTACTGCACCAACAGACATACTGCCTGCTCCACAGGCAGTACTTCTGTCGTTGTGCAGGAGATGGCTCCAACTCCACAGAGACCACATTATCATTTACTCCCCTGAACAGGTAGTGGAGTAAGAAAATAACATTTTTGTCCGCTCTCCTCCTTCGCAGTAGATTTCCTATTTTTACTACTGGATGTTGGTTTTCCCAAAGGGGATTCCCCAGCAGTGCTGAGCAGCAGGTCTCTTTTCTTGGTAGACTACTGATGGCCAGAGCATCGCTATTTGTTGCAAGAATACCACATGCCTGGTGGGCAGGACTATCACCACATCCACCAAAACAGGGCTCAGAATATTCCAATAGCAATGCTTCCAAAGTTGAAACTATTGAGATCTTTTTTTTTCTCCCATATTTATCACTGTAAGAGCAACTCCAAGTCAACAGTTCCTAGAGTGCCATTTATAGTCCAGTCGAGAACTTCTTGCCACACAATTTAAATATAGACTTGAAAGTAACCATGGTGGTCTTTTCTTGGCTAATAGGTAGTTACACAGATTAGCCACGCCATCAGTCCCCTAAAGATCCAGGCTGCCTTCAGGTAAGAGAGAGCTTTTTGCTGTAGTTCCAGGGCTCATTCAATTAGGAAGCTGTGTGCTCTGAACACACAGATATATTACTCAGTGACACAAACTTTTCCCTGGAGTGAGCTGCTAATTTCCACAAGAACTGTGATGCGAGGTACTCCTCCTCAAGAGAGGAAATCGGAAAAATACCATTGTGACAATACAGAGTTTAGTCTTATAGGCAATACAATAAAAATCAAGGCAAAATCTATATGGATTTTGTACCAACAGAGACATTTGAGAAATTATACAAAATAGGATCCATGACAGAAGCACTGCAACTTGTCCTGAGGATACAGTCAACCTTACGTGGCACAACTAAGCAGAGGGCATCACAGCAATGATATGAACGCTGCTGTACAACCATACTCCATTTCTGAAGCTTAAACGATCAGTGCTTTCTCATAAATAGCATGTTGAAGGCATTAGATGGTTTTCAACTTGTCGAGAGCAGATTTTTTTAAAGAAACATATTCAATACTATAATTAGATTTACGGCGTTCAGTAACTATGCTACTAACTATACACCAGCATTTCATTTTTTTGCTGACCTCCCTTAAAAGGCAGAGGGGGGAAAAAAAAGAAATCAAAATAAGAATGACAGCAATAAGGCTTCTAACACTGAAAAAAAGTCACTAAGACGCAGCTTTGACTAAAACTCCTCAGAGGTCTCCTCTGTGGGACACCTACTCAGATTAAAAGGCAGCAATCCTTCCAAATATTCACCAATAAGCAGACTTATCCTACTTTTACAGTTAGCTTAGGCAACCATAAATCACTTTAGATCAGGCAATTTCCATCATGACTCTAAACCATACTACCCTTCTATTGTAATTAATCTCTCGACACATCTTTATAGAGAGCCTTCTATGCTCTTCAAGTTTTTGAGCATTTCCAAAGTTCTGTTGAATTTCTTGGCTGTTACTTAGTACCCAACCATAAATACTAGGTATATCTGGAAATACATGTGATGCAGGCAGATTGCAAAATCCAGTTCAGCAGATGCCCCAGCAGGAAAACTTAAGAGGGACTTAAAAGTTGTGCAAGGTAACATTAGTTTTCTGTTCTGTAGTCCTCTTGCAGGATCTTTCAGAAATTAAATGCTGTTGTTTTCGGTTTGTGCCCTTCAATATAAATCCCTTTTAAACAAACTCTCACAGGGACAAGTCTTTCCTCATCTGAAAGACAATCTAGTGTTGCAATTTTTACTACATTTCAATATGAAGTGAACCAGTATTCACAAGACATCCTAGTCTTCTACTATTATATGCAGCTGTTGTTAGAGCAATTCCCATTCCAAACCACTCAGTTTTCTAACGGAAAAACACCGAAAATTGAACTATGTCACACAGCTGCTCTTTGGAACTGGGCTCTACTTCCAGTGTCATTAAAATTGCTTAGAAAAATAATTTGTGATTGAACAGATTTTTTTAAATACACATTAAAAAGTTTAGGGTTTTTTTTGTCCTGGTTCCTCCACAAAAAACTTAGTATTCCTTAAAGTCTGCTGAAGAACAGGCTGTTCTGTATGAAAAATATTAGCAAAAAAAATATTAACCACTACATGAATGAAAGGTTTTCAGAAGTACCGTGTTCCTGACATTCTATCAGCTCGCATCCACATTGGAAGTTTAATGAGATATATAAATTTCAAATTCATTAGAAACACAAAATGGCCCAACAGTAAACTATTCTTAATGCCTGCTCTATATTTTTCTTTTCAACTCAATAATTATTTTTTTTTTCAATTCCTTAAAGGGGGAAAAGGGGAATCAGGGGTCAAAGAGTAATCATTGTTTTGTGAGGTAGATATTTTTCATTCTTTATAGTGAAACCGGGCTTTCAATCACTATAAAATTCATAATTGGGCTGAGGTAAGGAACTACCAGAATCATTCTACAAGATTATTTACAGGGTACAAAACTGAGAGAATTAAGCTTCTTAATACAGCCAAGAGCACAAAGTCCCCCAGCATCATTTGCTGAACTCATCATATCTTACCTCCTTATTTTTTACCAAAACCCTGAATCTTCATCCCATCTTTTTCAATTGGAATCAATTCATATTTATTTCTTCCTTTCCGTTCTGCTCCCGCGAGCTGAATTTCAAAGAAACACGTCTTTATCAAAAGATTATTTTCCCTCTTTGACAATGACCAACACAGAAGGCGTCTGATACCAATCCACCTACGAAAAGTTAAGAGACCTGCTGCTGTGCTAACCAGATAGGTCCAAGTGAGGTCACTCTGTCGTCAGGAAAAGTAGAAAACAGAGCACAGAAAGCCATTTTTAAGGTAAAGGCAACAGCAGCTCAGACAAGCTGAGGAAGCTAGGCTTGTCACTGGAGTGAATTTGCAAGAGATTAAAGGGGACAAGCTACACTCCAATCAAATGATCAGCTGACAGCATATTTAGGATATAAACAGAAAAGGTCTTCTCTAAATAGGTCAGATCTTTAATGCTTTGGAAAGCATTGTTTGCAGGCTGTGCCATACCATAAATTGATTCAGCAAAATGTCAAGCTGGAGGGAGGAGGCAAGAAGCAAGAGCTGAATTCCTCCCAGAAGAACATAAACT
Organism: Apaloderma vittatum; assembly: GCF_000703405.1. Lineage (NCBI taxonomy): Eukaryota > Metazoa > Chordata > Aves > Trogoniformes > Trogonidae > Apaloderma > Apaloderma vittatum. The sequence continues at coordinate 40,560 of NW_009736987.1, forward strand.
ACATAACTGTACTGAAAAAGGCAGCTGAAGGATTTACTGATCTGCTGGAGTATTTAAGGAAATTATTCTCATGAGCATAGTCTTTATGAGCTGGATCATTACTATCTCTCCCCCAATAACTCACTCCCTTCTCATTATGTGAGGAAACTTCACATAAATACCTTCATACTCATCATTTCAATCACTTGTGCAACTGCAAGACTGCTGTTTAAAAATCATTTTATGCTTCCATTTGCCCAGCATAATCTGCTTTAACATTTCTAATCCAAATTTGAGCATCCCAAAACACAGAGAGTAATTTTGTTTAGTAGCAGGACATCAAGTCCAGTCATTGTATGTGAAAGGTTTGTATAATCTAGAAAGTTAATTGAATGTCCAATCTGACAAATAATGGTTTGTATTATATAGTAAATTCAGTTCACCATTCACAAGCGTAACAAACAGCTGAATTGTAAAACACACAATAAAAAAGCGGGATCTCTGAAAAACAATTCAAAACTCCTAATTCAGAGGATGTAAGGTAAATTAAGTATTTCAACATCAACTGTCTACTACAAATTTTCTTCTACAGATAAGAGCCTCTTCTGTTTAAAAAAAAAATAATAAAGCAAAATTGTTGACTTTACTTCCAAAAATTCACTACACCTATGCTTGAAACCTCATTTCAGCATACCCCAAAACATGATCTTAGAGAGACAATTGAAGATTTTTATCTTGCCTATCTGCAGGTTTACCAAGAAGAGAAGAGACTGGAATAAGCGGTTAGAAGGCATCAGACTCCAATGAAAACTCCTGAACTTTACCATTTGTCACCCAGGGCGCTCTAGGGATGAACTCTCAAAGATACACATTCCTAAGAATGTTTTTTTCTAAAACTGTAGTTTGGAACACAGCAGGTACCTCATAACACAAATGTCCCCCATATCCAAAATCCAGGAGGAAGGAAAGGGGCAGTGTCTATCTGAAAGGGAACAGCAAAACATACTCGATAGCTTTCTGCGTTGCTGAAGCGGTACATTTCCTGCATCTGACCTACTGGGTACAGACGCAGGTCTGGCACCTCCTTACAGCCCTTCTGGAAACAGGAATTTTGAAGTAATTAATAAGCACACCTTTGATACAAGCTGAATAAAAGGCACCACTGCGGCCACGTAGACAGACATTGTATTTCAATGTCTATAGATGTTCTTTTACCCAGCACTCGACACGCACCACTGCATTACAAGTGCCAAGGATTCAGCAAGAGATACCATCCCTGCATCACTCCTGATTTTTGGCTGTAACTGTCGCTCAGCACCATGAACGCAGTACATAAAATGGCAAGTAGAAAAAGAACACATGGAAGATTCACAACTATGCCAGGGAAGCAGAGGCTGCACAAATCTCTGTCAGCTCACTTGTTAGCAGGTATTGAACCAACACTGCTTCAACAGAGGCTTCACGGACACAATATTTTTAAAAAACATGGCTCAAGCAAAAGAAGTGTTAAAACATTGTGCCAAGTGTCTCTCCTCCTCAAAAAGACTATTAAAAAAAGCATATTTACTTAATACAGCAAATCCACTTAGCATGAGCATGGAAATACTAGTAACGGTTCCGAGATTACAAACAGAAGAGGCAAAGAATTCGTAAGATCATACATGGGAAGAAAATAAGGCTTATCCAGTATTTGACAAAAAGCAGACTGCATGGAAGAAGACTTATAGTTTCCCTTTTTATTAAAGCAGAACCTCATTATCATCTTTCCTTTTCCTGCTTTATTCTTTTCCCAGTTAATTGATTTCAAAAGATGCATTTCTTCTAATGTATATAAAATATAAGATACATATTGGGAGAGCATGAAAAGCACTTCAGCATGCATTACTTTCTACAGTTCAGAATTAAAAACACTGGAAAAACAATTGTTCAGCAGAACACCAAGAAACACTACATACTTAAACAGTTCAATATTACTTACTGCCAAAATCTGTGACATTATGTTTTGTGATAAGAGTACATTTTTACAGTGTTTTGCCAAGCGGAAGTATTGCTGGAAATACAAAGCTTCCAGTAGAAAATGGCTACATCTTAAAAGGCAGTACAGGTGGAGACACTAGAGCATAAACAAATTTCATGCAAACACAGAAAAGATGTATGCCAATGCATCAATATAAGCAATTCTGGCCTCAAGTACAAGGGAGTGATGTCAGAAGGCAACAGACATTCCTCCTTGAGGAGGAATGGTTTTAGAACATAACCTTTCCACTAAGAGTGTTGACAAATGCATAAATACAACCTGAGAATGCTGATTTTGGGAGGAGGGAACAGGTAAGGTCCGCAGGGAAAGAAAGAAGCCCACTTTCATCTACAGTAAGGAATTTATTTCACTTATGGTCTTTATGTTATCATTCTGTTAGTGTTAAAACACGTCTTACTCTGCCTAAGAAAGTAGATTTGCAATCTCACAAGGCAAAGAACTGGATCAAAAGAAATTTCACCTGGGAAGGGATGGGCCTACAGCAACTTTCTCAGTGTGGGAACCTCAAGATGCCTCCTGCTGACAGCCCGAGCAATACTTCCTGATGACGCCGCTCTGGCTTAGCTACAGCTCCACGCTTTGCTGCGGGGCAGCTACCCACAAGAGGGGGAACTGACGTCTGTAGATGAGACGCAGAACTGACACACTGATTACCTGTAACCTGCGAAAGCAGTAGGACACTTTCTATTTAAAAAAGAGAGAGAGAGAGGAATAAAAAAGGTCAGTCTGTCTGCCCAATTTTGCATCACATTTCAGTTCCCCACCTCCTCCTTTGAGAAGAGGGATCTGTGTTGGTAAAACTGATTATCTGGCAGCGGCAACAAGAAAAGGTCTCAATACTTAATTCAGTAGTTTGGGAAAAGTATTTTGTTTTGTTTTAAAAACAAAATCCTACATTGTATTCACAATGTACAGGCAAAGTATTGCTACAGAAGCGCAGATAAAGGAAATATATCAATTTGCAACATTTGACAAAAACACTGCTAGCCTTCAAAACAAATTTAACAAGTTCCTCTAAATTTCTTCCCTATTTTTGAAGTATTTTCTCCGTAGAAGAATTAGATAAGCCCTGATAGTGTGTAAATACTTTGAGCACATGTTTAAGAAGCACCCTTGCAGTTTGGGGTTTTTTGTATTGAAAATGAGGCAGGCTAAATATAGGCATTTTGAGGTCTTAATGCGCTGACATATTTGTCCCTATAGAAGACTATACCCGAGATTAAATCCATAGTTTTACAAGATGAACAGCATTAGGAGATAAAAGTTTACCAATGTTAATTTTTCAGAAAATAACATCAGAACAAAATTCACCCTGCACACTTCCCTCCTGTGTTCTCCTTCCTCCCCACAAATACATTTAGGGGGAGATAAATAAACACAGGGCAGTCACAATACAGTAAAGAAACAGAGGTAGACTACTACCACTTAAATTTTAGGGTAGCTAATACACACCGCTATTGATCCAAGGATACAGTTTTATTATAAGAAAAAAAGAACTCATATGAGTTTTCTTATACTCGTAAGAGAACAAGTTATCATAAAATATATTCCACTTTTTTTCTCCCTTACGAAGACAAAAGCTTATCCATGCAGACAAACCTATGGCTCCTCAGGCATAGTTGCTTTTTCTCCAAAGAAAAATATCAATGGAAATATCATTAGTAAGACAAGATAAAGTTAAAAAAAAATACAGGAAAAACTCATAGCAACTATTTTCATATGATGATGCCTCAGTGCTTACACTGGAAAATATGGAAGCCATCCACCTTTGCTCCCCTTCAGTCATGATTATATACCTCCATCACATTCTTGTTCTGTCATTCCTCTTCCAGGCTGAGAGTCCTAGCCTACTTATTCTTCACAGAGAAATTATTTATATGTCTGAAATTAGATCTGTGCTGAATTTGGCTTGGATTTCATGAAATCTTAAAGGGGAAAAAAAATGGGGAACTAATTCCAAAGGAAAATGAACAAAATGTTTTTCTCCTTTTTATGTTTCAGTGAGGAAACTGAAAAAACTTTTTATAAAGCTCAAACATTCAAGAAAGAGAGAAGTTGTCAACACATCACCATCCTGGCGTAAGCACAGGGGGAAAAAGCAAATGCCAGCCATCATGCGAACTATGAGGCCCCACAAATGCGGGTCACAACCAGGACCAGACTCATACCTTATACCTCTGTGAAGACCGTGTTTTGAGGAGAAAGAAACAACAAAACCCAACAAAGAAATAAACAAAAAACCCACAACATTTCTGGTTTTCATAATTTAGTTATATTAGCTACATAGTCTTTGCTACTACACTGATGTGTTAAATGGTAATTAGAAAGAAACAATGCATCACAGGTTCAAAATCTCTACTCAGCTATGAAAAAAACACCAGTATTTTTTGCTAGTTGTAGCTTTTCTGTGATCATGTGAATGTGACCTTAACTCAGGCCAGGAGTCAGTTATTAGATTCTTGTCTGCTCCATGACCCAGCCCTGTTTGAACACCAGCTCATTTCTCTTGCCTGCATCCTTCCATCTCTTCCATTAACTCACCTCTCTAACCTTTCCCTGATAAATCATTCCTCCATTTACTCTAATCTTCAAGTAGCACAGATAGTGCCTTAGGCTTTCAGAAACAGAGCTGAGACAAGATACTCATCTTTTCCCT
>NW_009736987.1:45263-53852 GCF_000703405.1 Apaloderma vittatum
GTCATTCATAGAAATGGAAATACAGAAGGGGGAGAAAAAAACCAAAAACCTGCAACAACTGCAATGTGTTATGTCTATGTCTAATAGCTGCAAATAGCTGTTGAGCTAAAATTGTGCAGCAAGCTTATATACCACTGGAGTGCAATGACAGGAAAAAATTTTATGTAGAAGGAAGCTTTCCAAGTCATCTTATTTAAAGACCAAGAGGATATTCCTTAGTGAAGACCAATAATTTGCATCTCTAAGGAGGAGCTGTTTTAACACCCATGCTCCCGAATAAGAGCAGGAATCCCTCAGTAATCCACTTTTAGGACATAGTCAGGGTTGCATGCAAATGCAATCAAGGATGACTTTGGTAGAACAAACACTACTGAAAAAAAGCAGGAGAAACAAAATACTGTGAGAGATTTGAACGTGGATCTGCAGAAGAAGCTGCTGATTATAACTTATTTGTGTGCCAACCTGAAGGCAGGCAAGTAAGACACCTTCAAAATGATGCTGAAGCTAAGCTGTTGCTGTCATTGTTACCTCTTGAGTCTGATTTCTGGAAAAAAAAAAAAAATCTACCCTTAGGGAACAATATGCAAAAACAGAGTGACCATGCTCTTTAACCATATCCCTCCTCTTCTTCAAAAATGTGCTTTAACAAGAGATGATGAATGCAAAAGCCATGCAGAAGGTTAGGTGAGAGAGTAATACTCTGGGGAAGTACTTATACATGTACTTATACATATACTGGTGAGGAAAAAAGGTTTCATAAAAGCAGAACAACTGCATTTCATAAAAAAAAATCCAAAGTTTTGCTGCACAGACATATGGCACATAATAAAATGGAAATTGGTCAGAGCTGCTGAAATACCATAGCATAAATGAAATTATTTTCTAACAGAATACTTAGCTACTGGGAACGTTTCCTGCCTTTGTATACCAATTACTGCTTAATTACTGTCAGGCTGCCACACTTCCTAAAGTAACACCAGAAGGTAATTCAAAACACCGGTAAATGAAACGTCTGTTATGTCAATAATAAGAAGCATAACTGTTTGTTAGAAACTTCGTTTTAATTCAATAGATAACAGCCAGGAAAACAGCATGATTGATACTGTTAGTAAATTAATCATCTAGCCTAATCTAATAATATTTAATAACAGAAAGATTATTTAATTCTTATGGAGCAGAGTACTGGAAGAAGGATTCTTCTTGATTACAGAGCTCTAGAAGGGCAATGCATTATGACATTAGTAGCTGCTTCATTCCCTTTCCGTTGTGGAGCAGATAAACAGTCAATGATGGAATTAAGGCAAGGAGGTGGGAGGTTTAAAAGCACAGGCCTCCCAAGTGTTTTGGGGGGGGTTATTTTGTTGCAATTACGCAAACACAAGGAATAAAAAGAATGGGTATTTCTACAAGCCCGTGATTTCCAGTGGTTTGAAGTCCCAATCCCTGGCAATCTGAAGTCTTCTGCAGAGACTGAATTTTCCCATAAATCTCTGCCTCCGTGATTTTACAATTACAACAGTAGCTTATTCCCTAGGGACAACAAAAGCTAGCAAAACTCAGAATTCCAGTACTTATGTTAGTAAACTCGCTTTCAAAAAAATCCAACTGAATATAGAATACTTAAGTAGCTTAAAAAATTGATCCTCAAACACTTTTCAGAATTATTTTCTCTGGTTTTGCTGCTTTCACCTTACAGTAGGATACACCTCATTTCCTATGTGAAGTGAAAGAAAGTTAAAATTGACTGAAAGCTAGAGCACAACCAGAGAAAAGCTCCTCATCTGTTTCTACTCAGAGCTGTCTACTGCTCCAGGCTTCAAGGACAGTCTAGCATTTAAAGGAAAATGTCTTAATTTTGTTCCTCAGATGATTTTAAGCACATGTGATAAATCTGGAGAACAGCTTGCCAGCTACGTACTCTAAGAAAGAAGGAAATCATGGCATAAGACGAACAAACTTCAGTAAACAGATTAATCATCTTCAAATTAGGAATTCTGAAACAAGAACCACACTAAACAGGGCCCTCCTCCCTACCAACTGAACCACTGCAACCGGGTCCTATGATCCATAAAACTCATCATTATAAAAATGAAATGACATGAAGCTCTAGACCTATTAGTATTTCACCCAAGGTCTTTAACAGGATGGAGTAAATCCAAAATTAAACAGTAGTAAGGCACAAGTCTGCAACTGTCAGCAAAACATGTTTAATGTAGTTCTGGCTGCATACGCACTACTTCTTCTATATATATGACCGACACTGAGGTCGCCGGTTCGATTCCCGCTCGGTCCCCATGTGTTGCCTGGTCTAGTCAAGAGGTGGCGTCCCTGCCCACGACAGGGAGGTTGGACTAGATGATCTCTAAGGTCCCTTCCAGCCTAGGCCATTCTATGACATATACACACACAGATATACAAGCTCCCAGCAAAATTAGCATCATCGGCATATACTGTAGAATTCCTCAATGTTCATTTTCAAGATCACTCAGCATCATAAAAACTATTTAGTAAGTCTCTCTTGATGATCTGATCTATAAGATTTGAAATTTTAAAATTAGAACATCCAAACAACAAAACAACAGGTAACAGCCAAGAACAACTTTTAACAGGATATTTGGTCTAGGCAGTAAGAAAGACAGTGAAGTATTAGAGCAATTTGGGAATTCTGATTCTCTAAATGCAAGTACAAGCATTTCCAAAAGAGTTTTCTCCGTATAATTTTACTGATTTAAGTCATCAGGATTCCTTAAAATTCTCCACTGAGGATGCTTCTTTCCTCTTCAAAATAACTTTCATGGTAGTGCAAAAGAGAAGATATTTATCATAACCAGTGTCGCTTGTATTCTAAGCAGTCAGTATCTAAACTTCACTATTTAAGTCTCATTGTTCATGTACAAGCGTGTTCAGTTGAAAGAGTTCAGGTCTTGCAGTTTCATCTGATCATATGGGAAGGCACTGAAGTATCAAAAGTGGAAGGTGTTATAGGCAATTCAGCTTTTAATTAATCTAAACTTGGAATTAAAATTGTGATATTCAATTTAATTTTATGTTTTAATCAGTCTCTTAATGTAGCATTTTAATTTGCAGAAGCACGCACTCACATTTGGAAAGGTGCAATATAAGGCTCATCTAAGTTCCCACATCACCTGAAAACAGGCACTGAATTTTAATTAATCCAAGAACAACAGGTCAAACTAAGCTCTGCACTAGTGAGAATTGACAGAAAATCCCCAAACTTTGACTCTCTTCAAAAAAACAACTACTTAAATTTTCCCAAAAATCATATGGAGCAACATTAGAAATTAAAAACTTCCATCATAGACAGCATTTATCAGCACTAAGAAAATAACCACTGCTTGAAAAACCACCTTCAGTAGGAAGGTCCACATCAGGCAGGCAATGAACCCTGACAAACTATTCTGACACAGGTCAGTATGCAATCTAAACACAAAAAAAATAGACAAAAACATACGCACAAACTTAGACGGTATAAAAAGTGAAAATTAGAAAGTGCCCTTGCTACTGGGCTGAATTTTTTACCTGCCCTTCTCAGTTAAACGTCTGATGCTGAGACTTCTTTTAACTGATCCCATTCCCTTCACTTTGATGACCATTCAGTCGCCACTAACACATTAAGCGCAAGAAGATATCCTAATGGTCAAAACACCATAGGGTCTTTACCTAGAATTGTAGAGAAGCAGAAGTTGATTTACTTGGATCTCCATCTGCCCCCAACAAGAATCAGCTTCCTCTGTGCCACAAGTACTTTCTTACATCTCCCATTTAAGCCGATAGTCGGCACGCTCTTGACAGTTTGTTGCTTAGCATCAAGTAAACATCCTCATCCTTGGAGAAATTTTAGATGTGCTAAACAAGTTGAGAAATTCTTCTACAAGTTTTACGCACAGTTCAACAATATACACCAATGTAAACAAGAAACAAAGGGTCAAACATTTGGAATTCCACCTACGTCCAATATGTGGCAAGAGAGCAACTCTGAAGTTTTTAATCACGATAATTAAAAAGGTTGTATTTCAGAGGCACATTGCCCAGAATTGCAACTGATGGACACTCAGCAACACAAACCTGTAACGCGTTATGGCCCATAAGGTGTAAAAGCTCTTTTCCCTGAAAATTCAAGCTAAGTTCAGATCTACAGTGTTTCACAGAATCCTAGACTGGCCTAGGCTGGAAGGGACCTTAGAGATCATCTAGTCCAACCTCTCTGTCATGGGCAGGGACGTCTCTCAACTAGATCAGCTTTCAGACAGATGGAGATAGCAGCAATATCTAATAAAAGTAACCCCAAAAGCAAGCTGCTCATCTGTACGCATTTTTATACAAACACCACCTCATTTAGGTGTTGCCTTCAGACTCTTGACAGGATGCCAAAATGGTCCACAGTGGCAGACCTTTTGAGCACACAGTAAATAAAACTGTCAGAAAAAGAAAAATGAATAGTTGGAGTGTGAAAAAAATTTTAATTGAACTTGACCTATACATCAATTTAGCCTCCGGGGCAATCTAAAATTACTTGTCTCATACTACCCTAGAAACATCCAAATCACCTTCCATTGTGATTCATGTTCCAGGCTGAACCATTCGAAACAATTCAGAAAATGTAACTCACTGACTTTGTTCTAAACCACCACCACGCTAGTCCACTTGATAAAGTGACACCACTTTGAATCTCTGTGGACACAATGAGCAAAAACAAGAGTTTCAGTCAGTCTGCTCAAAAAAATTAGTAGCTCTTTACTTGTCTTGCAAAAAACACAGAGATAAAGGATCTGACATTGCTCTCTAACACCACATGCTGGTAAAATACTGCAAGCCTGTAACAGCAGAATCACCTTGTTCCATGAAGTGAGGGTAAACAGAAAAGAGAATTTACTGGATTCTGCAATCTATGGTCATGAAGAAAAACCAGAGTAGCAACAATAAATAATTTAGAGTACTATTACTCTTTCTGAGTTGGAAGCGCATGCTTCTAGAGTTTCATATTTCTAGGAATTTAAAATGTGACTTTCAGGCTCCAGTAGTAACCCTGGAACTACCATTCAGGCATTCCTTAAGCAACATGTATAGCTGGAAGGTGAGCACACGGCTTGATTTCTTTACTTGCAAATTTATCTCAGAGGCAAGTAGACACCAAATGGCATACCTGAAAAAAACTGAAACAAATACTCCTCTACTGCTTTCACAGTTATTTCCCACTAGATGTCTAAAAATAGTTTCTCCAAACCAGCCATAAGCAACAAGGATTCACAGTCAACTGCAACTGTTTTCAATCACTCTGTTAATAGCCAGTAGTTCTTAAAGAATCATCTTGCCCTTACACAAGTTACAGTTTTAATCCAGTTTTTCTCAAAAGCAGACTCCCTTTTACCTTCCCCATACAGTGCTTATTCCATAGCTGGAAGTCAGCACTTCACCTTTCTAACCCTGTTTAATTTTGCCCTTTTAATTCCTCCTTTCCTATTTACGCCACACCAGCAACTGCAGAAGCAAGCACACTGAAACATTTAGTCTTGATTCAGTGAACTCATCTTCCTATCTAGCTCATGGATAGCACACTAAAAATTCAGAGTTTAAAAAATAAAATCATGTTTCCACGCTGCAAGGCAGGAACCCAATGCTGATCTGACAAATAACAAATACAGACTTAGGGGACACGAAAGCATTTATGAAGTCTTACACAGTGACAAGCTTGGGGAAAGGCAGAGAGACTGGACAGACAGACTTCCTCTGAGCAGCTACTGAATATGATATTGCCCAATACAGAAAGACTCGTTAATGAACACCGTGAGAAACAGTATACATTTAGAACAGGTTTCCCTGATCAGCAGGTAGTGAACACCTGAGAGGTTTTCCTCCCACAGTGGTACAAGAGTGTGTGAAAGAACCATGTGGAGATGATTCCTCAAACATCTGGCATCCAAGACACAATAGCCGGATCCAATTACATGGTAGATGTTGCTCTTACATCTTCCCTAGGAGCAACCTGCTGGCCAAAGGCTGTCTAAAGTAATATCACTCTCAAGAACAATGATTTGCAAACCTAAACAGCCCGCTTCTAATCATTTCGCTTGGATTTTTGGCCACAACTCATTCCAAGAGCAGTGGAAAAGTCAACAATTTAGATATATCTCTAACTAGCCTCAAAGATAATGGAATAGAGATGACAACTGTCACACTTGAAGATGATTATCTGTGAAAAGTCAGATCTTTGCACAATTTTTATTGCTCTTTTCAAAAGTTGATGATTCGGAAAGAACTGGCAGGAAAAGACTGGATAGTCAGCAAATGTGGCTTTGCTTATTTTCATCATAAAGACTGGTGGTAATCATATTTGTAACAGTGTGACCGGCTCCTTTCCCAGGAATGGATCACATCACCCATCCCAGCTATGCTCTATAAAATTCAATATATATTCAACTGTCCAGGGGCAAGAAAAACTGCATGACACACTGTCACAAGGAAGCCAAATCCATCCATTTTCCTTGTAATTTTGGCAGTACTTCATGCATAAGTACACAAGGGAAATCAGCCAAGTGGAGTCCAAACAAAAATAATAAACTGTGGGCAAAGGAGAAAAAATGAATAGCCTCATCTGAGACACATAAACCTTCTGTGGTTTCTTTTCAGTTGGAGGACACTCTGCCTCTGCCAGCATTAGTGACCACAGGGACAGAATCAGTCTTACCTAGGTCTGAAGAAGGCGATCCGCATTGCCTTCACACTTGATTTCTGTGGCAAACCGCAGCTGTGAATTAAGGTGAAGACCATGAAGCCCAACAAGCCTCAAATGAGTTATTAAGCAAGACTGCCACTCAAGTACATTACTCAGCTGCTCTGTGCAGAACAACTACTTAATTCTGTGTTCACTTAATGATAATCATCCCAACCTTCAACCACCAGGACAGGCTGCACACAGCCTCTCCCTCACACTGCTACAAAATAACAATAGAAGTGCCTAAATTGAAAGAGACTGTAGCAGAGTTGCACCATTTGGCTTGGTTGTAAGGTTTCATGTGTGGAATGTTGCTTTAGTGGAGAAAAAAGAATTAAGCCTTAGAGCAACTAAAAGAAAATCGGAGGTCTCCTCTCTGCCCTCCACCAAAATCTCTAACCATGCACCACCTCAAACTTTTTCTTACACAAAATTAGTTTTAGGCCAAATGACTCCTTTACTCTCTCCCTCAAAGAGCTTATTCCATCAGTTCTGCTGCAATTCAGAGTAAGATGGAGTTGAGTGTTTGTAGCATGTCATGCAACAGGACAAAATCTTTTCTCTCAGTTTGGTAATACTGTAAAACAAGGCTTCTGTTTTACCTTATATTCATTGGTAACCTCCTGAGTAATAAGGAATTTCCCATTAAAAATTTCATGGTTTGTAACTAATGGTTACCTGCAGATATCAGAAAAACATTGCAGCTTTGAGCAAGAACATTATCACAGTGAGGCTGGTGTTACTTTGGGCTTTCCACCGCCTTTAAGAACTTGAAGTATGTTAATGTAAATTCCACAAGGACAACAACATTCTGTATTTGTTTTTCCCTCCCCATAAGCTTTCAAAGCTGTGACTTAGCTACACCAAAACAGTTCTTCTACTGAAGATGCAGATGAATTCTACAATCATTTTTTTAAATATGCCAACATGTAAGAACAATCCATTTGTACCTGATGATCACATGACTTTAAATACATATTTGTAATAATGTAGTGCAAGAGAGTGATGAATAGCCTTCAGTAATTTAGTCAATAAATTCTTCCATTTCATATCCCTCCTGAGAAATCATGAGATAAACACTGAACTGACGTTGGCAAGTTATTCAAAATCTCCTGCTAAACATGTATGCAACATTATTTTAAAAAAACACCTGACTAATCAACATTTTAAAGTAAAAACACTGCTTGTGATCTATATTATCATCCAAATAGCGGATGAGAACACATTATAATTTTCCCCTTTAAATCAAGACTTTGTTTTCAATTTAATATGGTATTCGATTTATCCCTTTCCTAGTGTCCTATATAAAGAACAGATGCAAGTCAATGCAGACAGCACAAATAACCTCTTCTTACATACACTACACTCTGCCAGAAAAGAAACTCCTCCTGCAACAAAAGCATGAGGAGAACCTGTTGGCAAGCATGGCTAAGAATGCTTTTGCACTTCTGGATCCTTTTACAAGTCACCAGGAAAAAACAGCATCAGTATTTCACATTTACAAAGGACATTCTACCCATATACTTTAAAAAATGTGTCCTTCTGCATTTCTGTCAAGGCCTGGAGGGCACTGACTGGTCTCACCGATCCTGATCAGGCCGATCTGGGCTTCGTGCAGTACTGCAGGACGCCAGTCTCCAGCCCTGCCCCAGGACGCTCCCATCCATCTCCGCAGAGGTGCAGGATGACAGGTCTCAGGGCTGCCCCACTCCCTGGCTGGGGCAGTGGGACAGAGCCTGGCTGGCAAGACCCTGCCCTGCAAGCCCCATTTACCCTCCTGGATCCCACAGCCAGCTGCTCATCCTCACAGCGTCCTGATAATTTCATTTCTCATCTAAATCTTTTTTCATCTCATA
>NW_009736988.1:0-4125 GCF_000703405.1 Apaloderma vittatum
ATGGGTCCGCCCGGGCAGTGTTCAGCCCTCCCAGCCTGACTGACCACTGTGACCCTGCGAAGCACCGCAGCCTTCCCTGGGAGGATGGAGAAAAGGGAAGTTGGGGCACGCGGGTACCAGGGCAGGGGTTTTTCTGTCTTCTGCCCTGGGTTATGGGAGGAGCGCATGGTCATGTAACACTGGGAGGGAGAGTTACCTCATGGGATTGCAAGCACTCAAGCAAAGGTGGAGTGAGGAGCAAACAGCAGATCCAGCTGATAGTTGTCGATAAGCTAGGGAGTATCGCGTTGCTGCTTTGTGTACCTGGAAGAGACGCCTTAGTCCTTGTGGAGCAGGAACAGGCTGGCTCCCAGCACACAATGAGATGTCTCCTCCTTCCTACAGCAGGCAAGCCTATGCCTTGGCCCACAAAGCAATGGTTTCAGTAGCAGCTTTTCCTCCGCTGCAATCCTGAACAGATCTTCTTTGGTGAGCGACAGTAACGACTACAGAATTTCAGAATTCATCTTATATCAAAGAAAAACTGCTTTTCAGTGGCAGGATAGAATGAAGTTACGCACACCTTCAAAATAAAGCCCAAAACAAAAGAAAAACCTCAACCCACCACTTCAATGGTGCTTGTGGCCAAAAAATCCTAATAAGGCAACTGCATTTTTCCTCCTCAATTGTACTAAAGCCTTCTACTGCTCATGGAGGACCCAGGGGAGGGTACTTAGTGGCCTCCATACAGGCCTGTCAGCAAGGCAAAACCTTCAACGTTGCAAAGCACCTTGTGCTCTGTCCAACCTGGCCTTGAACACCTCCAGGGAGGGGGCAGCCACAACACCTCTGGGCAATTTATTCCAAAGTCTTGCCACCCTTGTACTGAAGAATTTCTTCCTAAGATCCAATCTAAATCTGTTCTCCTTCAACTTAAAACCATTTCCCCTTGTCCTATCAGTGGACAAGGCACAGCTCAGTAGAGCTTCCTCACGTGTCCTGTGCTGCTCTCAGGTCCTTAGCAGAGTTAGAAAGGTGGGTCTATGATCAGCTATGTATGTTAAGTTTATATAGCAGCATTGTTATAAGCACGCATCACTTTAGATAAAGTGGACAAACTAAAGTAATTTTTTTACCAGTGACAGAACACAGATTCTGTAGAATAGGGAATCTAATCAGGCCACTACTCTTCTTGAATCATTCCCTTTAAACAGACACCTCCTCCCAAACTCCAAGTAGGAATGGAAAAGGTGGGACAGGTGACAAAAAGGAAGAGAAGTGCGGTACAGAAGATGTGAAGAAATACACAAGAAACAAGACACGGCATTCCAAAAACGAAGGAAAACAGAACTGGACTTGGATAGGAATCCAGAGAAAATGCCAAAGTACTCATTTATGGGCAACTGTCCGGCAGGTGAGTGCTGTGGAGGAACATACATTAGGCTTTCTTCAGCAGTACGGCCCTTTTCAGGTAGTTTTATAGAAGAATACAGCAGACAGGATTACAATATTGCACATACTTTACTCCACAAGCTTCATTGCTGCTTCACAGCAATAGATACAGGAGACACTGCAGACGTTTAATTTTCTAAGCAGGAATGTTTTACCTGTGAAAGTTGAACACCGTGAAGCAAGGAGAAGCAGCATAGTCCATCTGCTAGATTTCTGTATGCCACTGACAGACGTTTGTTGGCGACTCGTTAGTTTAGGTCAGTCAGTCATGCTTTGCTTAGAACTGACTCTCAGGGACACCAGAAACATTTTTTTGTTCTTAAGATGGTGTTCTCCATCTTAAGTACTTTTGACATGAACCTAACCAGCAACCCATGAGTAAAGTCCAGTCATCCTCACAATCAAAGCGTGATAGAAAAACCAGGAAAATCTGCTTCCAAATACATTCCAGACAAAGCTTTGCTCTATTTTCACACAACAATCCCAGAGAGGTGGCGTATATGCATTCAGTTATTTTTTTAGCCAGCATTTGCCAAGTTAATTTGACCCACACCCTTTCATTTCTGTTCCCATCTCCTGAAAACTGCGTGTAAACGTCCTCAAAGTCTGTAAGCTGCCTCCACTTCGGTCTTAGCCTTGCCAACGTACACCCAGCAACAGTACGTCCAAATTTAAAAGTTCTTTCATCACAGCCAGCCCAGTGCTTCGGTTCTCGAGTCGCAACACCTTCCCAGACGTCGGTGGCAGTGTTCAGCTGCTTGTTAAACTGACGGCCTTTCCCCACATCGTCTTCACGGGAGGCCACAAGCAACCCCATGGGTTTTTGTCTTCCTGAGTACCTTTGTCTTGTAAGTCATATTATTTCCAACATTTCCTGCATCTGAAAATGTTTCCCAAGCCACAGTTGGAGAACCTACTGTTTACTTAACTATTTTAACCTGGACAATGTTAAATTGACAATTGTTAGACCTGTATTTCAGTTGCTTTTGAGCTGTCCTCCCACTTTGGGATTTTCCTGCCTCCAGTATTTTATGTCTAGGTCTAGAAAAAGTAAACAATCAGTTTCCAGTTAGTCTGATACATGGTACTGCGCTTCACTTGAGTAAGAACGGCTAATTAGATCCTGCTATAATTTATACCAAATGTACTGTAGTCCCAACCATCAACAAGATTCTGGCTAATATAAACATTTATATCTCTGACTCTTTAAAGAAGGAATTTAAAAAATCATAACTATGCTGTGGGGGGAAGAAAAAAATAACACCACAACACAGAACATGTAGATGCATTGATTCATCTACATTCACACTGCCATGGACAACTTGACAAGAACTCTAATATGTACAGACATTGTAGTAGACTGGATTCTAAATAAACTTTTGAGCAGATTTTCCTACACCTTATTTCACCTTTATGTCACACAGAGCCACGAGATGTAGGAATTAAATCACAGTCACACAGAATCACAGAATGTCAGGGGTTGGAAGGGACCTCAAAAGATCATCTAGTCCAGCCCCCCTGCCAGAGCAGGATCACCTACAGTAGGTCACACAGGAACGCGTCCAGGCGGGTTTTGAATGTCTCCAGAGAAGGAGACTCCACAACCTCCCTGGGCAGCCTGTGCCAGTGCTCTGTCACCCTCACAGTGAAAAAGTTTTTCCTAATGTTTTTGTGGAACCTCCTGTGTTCCAGCTCGTGTCTATTGCCCCTTGTCCTGTCATCAGACATCACTGAGAATCCTGTGTCTAAATAGCAGATACCTATCCCAGTTCACCTGTCCAAAAAAGTCTTTTGAAATCCTCATCACCGCAACAGGGACATTTGCGGTAGTGAAGGTTGCAACCATAGACTTTTTTTAAAATTTATTTTTAAGTGAACGGTATACCTGGTAGCATAGAGTATTTCTTCAATCAGGGCTCTTGTGACAATAGTGTACTTCTGCAGACTAGAGTTAAATTGACTGCAGAGCACACTGGGTTTGCGTTCTCCAGCTTGGATTGCCTGTGGTAAGACTGCTGCAGCAACAATCTCTTTCCTCAGGCAGGAACATTTCCCCTCACCCCCTCCTCCAGCTTCTAAGCAAAGAATAAACTTTTAGCTTCGCCCCTCCTTTATTGGAAGGGGAATAGGGTAATACGCTGTAATTGGTTTTCCATGTTTGCCAAGAGTCTGTTTCCTCTTATCATCCACAATATTTAACATGTCTTGTAATAGTTCCAAAAATAATAAAATCTGTCCCAAGAATAAAAATGATAGATTTGCAACATGCTGCTTTTTTGTCATGGTCTCGGTTTTGTAACATTCTGTTAGTAGTTTTTATTGCCTAATGTTGTGGTTTCTTTCATACGCAGCAGACCCAGTAAAGACATTTCATCAGCTACTTACACAGCAGCAGCTTGGATTATTTACAAATGGAGATTTCAGTACCATATTAAAATAAATCACCACTACTTACTGTTAAAGTTACATTGCAGTAATATGGCAGAAGAAACCCCAGAGATTCTAGGGGAAGGGAACATTAAGTATATACAAAACCTAAGTAAGACCTCAGCAAATAAATTTATTAAGATACCCAAATAAAACCTGTTAGTCTTCCTCCTCCCAGATCTCCTCCTATGAGAGAGTGTTAGAGGAACAGGCAAATTACACCCCCCCCCCCCCCCGCAAACACCGAGACCAACTTGACGGAACAAA
>NW_009736988.1:4156-44238 GCF_000703405.1 Apaloderma vittatum
AAAACAGGACACACTGTATGTGCAACAAGTACCAGAAGCCATGCAATATTTCCCTCGTGATTTTATGTCACACTGCAAGACAGCATACCCCTCTCTCCCTCTGCCCCACCCTTCCCTCCCCAAAGCAAATGCCCCATATCGGGCAAATTCCTTAAGCGTAGGCGTAACAGATGTGGAGGAGTAAAGACGGAGAGCAGCACTTTGCTCACTGGATTCTATTTGAATGAAAAAATGCCAGAACACACAAGACAAAAAAAAGGAGATAATATAGGAGAGAAACTTGATTTAGGAGGAAAACCAAACAAACCAATCAGTCCAAGGAGAGAGCTGTAGGACAATCAGTAGTGTCAAAAGAATAGCCCATCAAGAGGAACTGCTATCTCAGGCGTCACCATTTACGAAAGCAATACCCTCCTGGTAAAACTTGGGGCAAAAAAATGCAGGGACATTGGAGTCCCCCTCATTTAGAATGATTACTTGAAGAAAAAGAAAACTTTAACACACAAAATTGCCTTCTGATATTTTTAAGTTGTTCTAATACACGGTTTTCCCACTCAGATTCAGTTAACTATAACTTTGAATCTCATACACGGGGTTCGTTTCTTCCCAAGGACAGATTTAGTCCCCACCAATACATAAACATTGCAGTTGAAGGCTCTTCACAACTAGTCAACAACACAATGAACTGTCACAAAAAGCGTAACGCAGCAGAAAGGAGACATCCCTGGGAGCAGGGAATGGAGCGCCACTGCCTGCGAGGCACTTCAGACAGTCTCTCCTTACTTTAGCTTATGAGGAACTGCTTTGGCCTTCATGTACCTGAAGCTAAGGCTGATCTTGCACAAAAATAAATTAGAAAGATTGCAGTCAACATAAACACACAGGTATCAAATTGAAGGGGAGTGTTAATCTTTTTTAAATGACTGCCAAAATTCCTGGAGCTTCTCATTTTAAGTAGAAATAAGAGAGATGAGTCTTAAAGTCATGCTTAGAGGATTTGTCACTCCAAATTTAATCTTTTGTAAGTTAACTACGGTTTATACCATATGCTAAATTTGAAGCATAGGGAAACTGCACCCTTGGCATGATTTTTCACTATCAATAGTTTTACATTACATGTAACAGCTGTACAAGTTGCTAGGGAACAATTACATGTTTTAATTTTTTTGTTTCTGAAAACGTAACCAGTAAAAGCAACTAGAATTCAACACAGAAGCTCAGCAAGTTATCAGTCACTCATGTACAAGTAGAACTGGAACCTGTGAAAGAACAACCTTGTAAAGCACATCCTCTACAAATAAACCCTCCTGCTAGGTTCTGTGTTGTACAGTTTTCAAATTCTAACTGGATAAAATAGCATCAGGGGCTTCTCAAAAAAAACCACCACAGAAACACACAGATTTCTCATTTAGCAACAAAAGGATTATGTATTAACAAAGCTTGTGACAAAAAGCCAGCCATAACATAAGGAAACTTTGATTTTGTTCTAGCTCCTCTTTGAAAATACCAGATTCTTAATATGATGTACAGTATAGGACTGACATATAAGCCAGGACTAATCAGCAGGATCAAAACCCAGTATGCATATGCAACTGCAGAAAATCATAGCACATTCCCCCTGCCCTTCACCCCTCCAAAAAACAAAAAAAGCATCAGTGGCTCTTTGCTATAATAGCCCTAGATTCCTGCTTGATTCGATATATCTTCCATGCTTTCAGAAAAAGAGTGGCTATCAGAAGCTTTAGCTTTGTAAATCATCACCATTTTGTTGTTCTCGGGATAGGGTACAAATTCCCCTCCTCTGCTCCCTGAACAGGGTCAAGTTTTATGGCCAGGAGAAATTTACTCTCATCTGTCATAAAGGTGAGCCTGGTGCAGAAGAGCAAGCTTTCCTCTCACCTCATCCCAAGCAACTGAGCTCTGCCATGCTGCCAGCTGCAAAAAGTCTTGAAGCAGTTAATTCAAGTGAGTACTCGCTTGTTCCTTCCTGCAAGCACCCAGTTACTAGAAGCCAGTTTTCCCTTGGCATCAACGCAATTCAGTCCTACGGTTTTACTGTCATGCAACACAATTTTCAAACTTCAACTGAAACAGTAAGAGTGTTTTATAAATGCAATCTTCATACAATAAACAGGTAACCGTTGAAAGTATGTAAATGAAATAACCTCTTAAAACGGCTGAAAACAATTATATTGCATTGGTTATAATGTTCCTAAATGTGAGAGAGCTGAAGTCAGTAACTAACATAAATCCTTATCGCCTGACCCTTCCCCCAGATACAAACAATAGTTTCCACACATTTTAAAAGTTTATTTAATCTCAGAACCACTGCTATGTTACACCTGTCAGGCTGAAGTTTATTCACTTTCATTGTTAAAGTTCTGACAATAAGAATAGATGATAGAGGACCCATGTCCCCCAGCGCGGTGTTGCAGTCAGCATTGGTCCAATAAGACAAAAGTTTTGCAGTTATTTCCTGACCCCCACACCCTCTTTTTTTTTTTTTAGATACATGAAGCATGGCCTAGCATTAGTGTCACCCTTCTGTATGCAATTTATTTAAATAGGATGAGATGGAGAGTCAGTTGTTTCCTCATTTGTAGGAAAAGTGACATGAGTATTCTTTAACAAATAAACACTTAAACACAGGATATTTTTTTGTTGCAACCCTTTCATTTGAGGCAAAACATCCCTCCCTTTGAACACCACCGTAATAAGTACCAAAGCATTTCTAGTTTTGAATTTCATCAAGATTTCCAAACTGGCAGATTTTATTTTCACACCCTCTTCACAATAGACAAGATGCTTACCATATATTTAGGATTACAAGTTGTCACTAAAAGAAAGCTTTACACAACCACTGTACATTTAGGTTGAAAAACTGTCCTTGCATGAAAAACATACCTAGAAATCAAGTGGTAAACAAGAAAAAAAAAATTAAGAAAAGAGTAACGTTTTTATAATGTGCCATTTTAAATTTCTCAACTCCTCCTCTACTTGTCATCCATACTCTGTTTTCACCTACAGTATTTGTTAAGGCAAACAGCTAATCCATTTCTGAAGAGGTGCTGTGGAAATTGTGGACAAACAGCAAACATTTGGCATTAAAATAGATAGCACGCATGTAGCCTCTAGTAATATACATTAAGCATTTCTCTTGGACTTCAGGATAATGATAGGGGAGGATGAACATGCTAACAATGTCAAAAAGGCTTAAAATTTAGCATCCAAGCAGTTTCTATTAATGCTTCTGTAGTTTTCAAGCTCTAAGTAGTATAGAATTTATGCAAATGCATTAAAGAATTCTAGCTTGGCAAGTACACCCAAGCAGGTTATTAAACTATATATATACAGAAAGTGATAAATACAGAATTAAAAGAGTCCTTCCGCTTCTCTTTATAGCCTTGAAAATTGACAAAAAAACTTGAGGACAGCTCTACAATATTAAATATTAGGTAACGGCAGGAGCCAGGAAACCTAACTACACAAACTGATTAAAATACTCAGATGACTTTGTAGTGTTTAATACAATTCAGTTCGTAGTCAAGGGCACAAGACAACATTTAACAAAAATAATCACATCAATTGACCTAGAAATCAAATGTAAATAGATATGAATACAATCTCCAAAATCTGTCTTTAAGTGAACATTAACCATTTATTCAAAGTTATACAAGAATTTGAAGGATAAAGTCTTCTGCAACAGGAAACCAACTTACAAGTTTCATGTCTCAGTTGAACTGAAGTGGAGGCGAGCGGGGCGGTGGGGGGAGGGAAGGGTGAACAAACAAGTTAGTAGGCCCCATCCAGGCAGCTAGAAAGTAAAACAGGCTCAACAGCAGCCTCCTCCAGCTTGTTGTCCTCCCTGACTGCCTGCGAGCGTTGCATTAGTAGCAGCATGTTGAGGGCCAATTTTTATGCCGTTTGCCTGAAATGAAGTTTAAGACACAGCTTAATTATTTTAGAACACTAATGTACTCGAAAAGCGCTTTTATAAAAATTAGATTATATAGTAAGTTCTGCTAATGTATGTGATAAATATAGAAAAACTTGTATTTTTTTAAGCAATGTGTCCTTGGAGATTAAATATAATTTAAAGTAAGATGCTTTCCTTCTCACTTACAATTTATCTCTGTTAAACTCTGCACCTTAAACTTCTAGTACGAAAATACAGAGCAAGAATTGTGTTTGAATACTACTTGGCATAAGGCTTTAAAAATACACAGCATTGGCTAGGAATGAATAACCTCTCCCCTCTCACCAAAATCTCCATTAGTTTAATAGTTTAATATAAAACTTTTCCTCTCTAGACAGCATTTTGTTCTGTGTTGAATCAGCTGTAGAGGCTAAGGGCATACGAGTGTTCTGTGTCATCAATAATTTCTATGATCCCGAAAGACGTGGCTACTTGCCAAGAACCCACACACGGCGCAGCTCTTTCATTCATCAAAATCACACTTATATCTTAACCCTCACTCCCTCAAGTGGATTTTACCTAAAAATACAGCACTTTGAGAAAAGTAATACAGTAGCTTCAGAAATTAAGCTCTTAAGGAAACTTTGCGTCACAGTAAATCTCAGATTTATAGTGCTTGGCAGTTGTTCTGCAACAGTGGTAGCCTTGGGGTTTCTGGCACTAGCTCAGTATTGACAGCAGCTGATGTGGTTTCTTTTCGCTCTTTGACTCCTCTTTAATAAAAAGCATGCCCTATGGCTCATTGGTTTTGCCCCCTCTGGGCTGATAGCAACTTCTTGAGGAATCAAGGAGCCAGACTTGGCATCAAGCCAAATAAATAGCACGGACTGTTGGCTCTTGACAGCATATTGCAATCAGAGCTCCATAAGGCACAGTAAAGCAGTCAGCTACTATATGAAACTCGACAGATACATGAGCGTGCTTTTTCAGACACTCTGATTACTCTCCAATTTATACTGCACTCCCCAGTGCGCTTTCTTTGGGAAAAATGTTCAAGAAAATTAAGTTTTTCATCACTAAACTGAAATACAAAAGTGTTTCACGAAAACACCGTATACACACACACACATTTTCCAGCTAGAATTATCTTTGAAGGATTACTGTTCAAGCCTTATTTAGCTACAAGTTTCCTATGCAAATACTTCGCATACTGCTCAAGTTTCTCATTATTTCCTCTCTGAAGTCATAAGAGCAGTATTTTCTCATATTAAGCAGAAAGGAGTGACAACAGTTAACTGAGTCCTGCCAATTCTCTCACTACTCTGAACGATTGTGCAAGAACTATCACGCTTTGGAGAAGCGTCAGGCTGCCAGTCCCAAAGAAGGCACCTAATCACAGAACTGATACAGAACAGAGTGTGGTGGTGCAGATTTTTCACAGGTGGTTTCACTAAGAACCTCAGCAACGACAGCTAGGGACATGCAGGATGGAAAAAAAAAAATAAAAATCTCAGGCTTCAGAAAGGACTGACCACTTTACACTGCCAAATTTAAACTCCACACGGTGCAACTTTTTAGGTGAATGTTAACAGAGAGCTTATAGATCCTGGCATTTCCATATGATCCCAGCATTTCTGTTAGGTACCATGGAACTTGAAGCTGCTTTTTCTGTGGCCATGAACCTCTGTCCTAACTGCTCAAGATTTTCAACAGCACAATCATTAAAAATTCAAGCAAGACATTCTAGGTCCTTCTAGGCTCTTGCATTACAAAAGTGCTCTCTGCTTCACCTCCCCACCCCCACCCCAAACAAGCAAGAGACAGGCCCCAGTAATCTGTAATTTCAGTAATGTGCACAGGCAAAATGGCTAATCTTTTATTCCCTATAGAATCCAGCCACCTAAACCAGGAACATTTCAAAAGTCTTTTATGTAACTCTCAAAGCAATCCCTCCCCTACACTGGACAGCTCATGGAGTGCAGCTGGCATATCAACATGGTCCCCCATTTACATAGTGGAAAATTATCTTTGAAAACAGATGACACCATATGGAGAAGTGGATGAAAGTGGATTTTCTTCTCTTTTGGGGATTTATATTATTTTGTGATGCTTCATGGATGGATAGGGTCACTTATTTTAATCCATTTTTATCACAATGGCAGACAATTCTATATCCAAATGGAACAGACAAATATTTTACTGTCCAGCCTTCTAGGGAAGGTGAATCTCCTGCATTTAAAAAAACAAACAAGTGTTCAGAGTACTAAAAGTTACCTCATTATTAATGTCAAAAACTCCTTCCTGGATTTTCTCGTAGATCTCCTTTGCAGTGTTAATAAATGCCTAAAACAGAGGAAAAAGAACACAACACAAACACAGTGAATGTGATATCCTTTGGTGTAAGACGCACTAACTGGAATCCAATCTCACGAGCAGTTGTTTCAGCGAGACTTTTCTCCCTGACTTCAGCAGGGACCGGTATGACAACAGCAGCCTATAGACTACCGTGTACTAGCAGTGGATCACACACTGCTTACAAAACAGTGGCCCTTTCTTAGCATCTGTATTCTACAATCTGTTGTCCAGTAATTAGAAGGGAAAAAGTGGTTTTTAAGATATATAAATTACTTTTAAATTATTTATTTCTGACCCTTATGGATAGATTGTGTGGCAGATGGTTTCCCCTACCCTTAATATCTTTGTAATAGGCCACTCTAGATTAGAGTGCTTAGCAACATAAAACCACAGGGTACTTACAATGATGATGTAAGGATGCTGTCTGCTGGATGAAACCTTATGCTATCATTTAATATTCACCTAATTTTAAGAACGTATTCTCCTTAATTAATCTTGCACACGATAGGCAGACATCTTAATAGTGGAGAGAAGAAGCCTCCGGTTTTAATATTTCTGAAAATCTATTGTTTTAATTCAGAGAAAAGACTTTGACATTCAATCTGAAAAAGTGAATGTTATAAATGTTTTCAGTTAAAGTTTACAATCAATGATTCCATTCTTCATCTCTCTTTTAACTTTATAGGTCAACTAATGCCTAAAATAATGTATAATTTAAGAGGTGATTAACAGCAGCTTATAATTACAATCAATATCAAACATACAGCTCCTTTTTGGTTTAAAATACCAACACCACGCAATCATACGAGATACGCTATCTTCTGCAAAAGCCTATTACAGCAAATGCAGATCTAATTCAAATATAAAAAAGTAAACAGGGTTCATGGAGAGGAACAAATCATACCTTTCCTCATTTCTACACTGGAAGCATTTGACTGCTGAACTTGCCACCAGAGCTTTGTTTCCTAATTAACAGGACTGATATGTTTTCACCTTTAAAGGCCTTACAGCTCCCCAGAGTAATCAATCTACTGCAGCTCAATTACTGCACCAAGCACACACCACAGCCAGTGAAGGAGACTCGGAACGACTGCAGCAGGAGCGGAAAGATATGAATATGCATAAACTCTAAGTGGGTGATCGAATCATCACAGAGGGTCATGAGAATTTGCAGCAAAATAATGAGAAGAATTAATCATTGCAGATTCACAAGGCACTTAGGAAGCGAGTTCGTTTTTCAAACACGCGTTAGAGTTGAGGGGAAAAATTGGCTTTCGGCCAGCTAAGAATTGATTCAAATTCCTCAGAAATTGAAGTTTTCAGTATAAGAAAAAGAATTCTCAAACTTATCTTGGTTTCTGATAACACACTAATTATTGTAATGGTCTCATACATGGGACTACTGAAAGGTGCAAGTCAAAAGCTTTGGAAATTCACACAGCTGGAATCGGTGAGGATACGTGCTTACTCCTATTTCTGCAAGACATTAAACAGAACTTGAAGTCTTAAAAACGTGTTATGATAACTTTATGTAAACAAGCACTTAACAACTGGCACTTCTAACAATTCTAGAAGATGTTGGCTAAGTATGCCTTGGCTCTTAGAATTAATTTAATGAGAATTACATTAGATCTATAAAAACTACTTTAGACCAACAAAACTAGACTTTTAACAGACTGAAAACTCCAAACTAACACAGCTGAGCAAAACATATCTTCTGGATGCTACGCTCAAGAACAGATCACCACAAGAACACATCTATCCTCAAAAAAAAAAAGAAAAAAGTAAAATATACTGCAAAACACTGTGATCCCACCTCACCTGCCTTCAGCATAATTATATGTGTACTGTAAAAGCAAAAAACCATACTGAGTTCAGTAAAGTCTATTTCAGTATTAAACACATTGCCTAAAGAAACCAAATATTCCATTAATCTCAGGTTCACCATTTCAGTTGTCTTGCGAAGACATGATCTGACTACTACATTTCCACCAGTGACTGCTGCACCATATATTAGTGTTAAAACAGCATATACTGTTATTCTTCATGGCAAAATGCCAGCCTGCACTGGGTCACATCTGAATAATTCCTATTTAAAAACAATGGTTTGACAAGAATATAGCATGTAAGTCTACCTCACATTTTCTTCATTTGGTATAGATCTTGAAAAGTTGCTACTGATCAGCCATGAAAAGAGACTCACATCCCTTGAGACTTCCATGTGTTTTTTGCATCCACGTATTTTAAGTTAGCTTACACTTCAAAGTGTAGATGGACTTGAAATAATCACCTGAGAACTTCACTGAAAACAGCAGTCTACTCACTTTTAAGAATATCATTATCAGATTTTGGTATCGCATGCTAGTGCCCCAATTAGCAAGGAAAAGAACGTGAACTCGGTATAATGGATGACTTCGAAAAATCTATTTTAATACTGCATGTTCTAACTCTTATCTGGAACATGCAGTATACTATAAACTCTCAATTATTTATGAGCAGTTTATCCTATTTGCAGATTAACTGAGCCATGGATGCAGAAAGACAGAGTGGTCTCCCCTTAAATCCAGTTTGACTATTAGCCCATGTGCAGGAGACTGCAAGAACACAGCTGGAGCACTTCACAAGCCAACTTGGATCCAGGTGCCGTTTAGTCACCTCCACTCAACACAAGTCCTCCACCAGTAAGCCCTCAAGGACTCAGCTGGCTGCCCACCAAGCCTTCCGCGGCTGCGCTGTACTTTCCCATAATGCTGCTGCTGTTACTAAAGCACCACACAAAGATACTCGAGCTCTTCCACCTGAAATCAGCTCAGGTCCAGGTTTATTTTCACTACCCTAGGAGAGGCAACACCAGATTCAATCTGGGGTGATACTCAGTCACTGGAAAGATGGCAAGGCCCCAGAATACAGTACCTCCATCATGCATAAAAGCGAGAGAGAGACTTTTGCAAAAACAGTATGTTTGACTTCCAAATATGAAAATTTTAGACTATACTTCAGAAAAATTAAAGAAAACACTGACTTCAGGAAAATGTCTACATTTCATGTTTAGCTCTTGGTTTTAATGTTTCTAAATCACAAATTACTGCTGCTTTTATGCGTGAGACTATTGAATGCAGCTGTACCACACCATTAAAAAAAAGGTTATATACAAGATGTTTTCCAACTGCGTTCACATGTTCACATTATAACTAGGTTCTCTAATAATAGCAAAACCCTGACAAGTGGGAAAGTGAGTCTTGCGAGATGTGATTTACCTGTTGTGTAAACTTGCACCTACTAACCTAACAAAGGAGGTTTTTGAGTTACAATATTCTGATATAATATCACTTAAGTTGATTTGTTTAAGGAGTTTCCTAGATCATATTCTTACCCAGGACTCAAGAAGTCAAGTTTCGTGGTGCTCACCTCAGGAAAAAAAAAAAACCCAAACAACCCAAAACCTGAACTACTAAACAGTACAAATCCTGCATTTAAGGTAAATTCATCCTTAAAACACTGAATGTAGAATTAAATCAACTTCAACATCCATTCTATCACAGAAAGCCAGTAAATAATGTAGGTTTACTGTCCTTGAGACCAAAACAGGAAGAATGAATTTTATGACTGGTAAAAACAATGCAAGAAGTAAGGTAGTAAGCTCCCAATACCTCTGTCTTATGGAAGTTGTATGAAGGAGTAATAATAATATAAGGGCACCAGAATGTGAGTTATGGAACAGTTACGTTTAGTTTTCACTTGACAGATGTCAGTTATGTCACTTCTCTTTCCTCAGAAAACTAATGCCATGACAAGTATTTGAGGACATAGCTACAAGCTGAACATTACAGGATAAATTTGTAAATGAACGACTGATACTTTTCAAAACTCAAATTTTACAAGTTCATCTTTGCTTAAAATCAGAATAGACCAGGTTCTGCACTGCCAGCTCGTGTAACATGCTGCCCTCTGGTGGCAATATTAAAGTTAAATTTAGTGCTTTGAAGTAAAAATTGGGCAGCCATTATTTCTGGATGCTTTCTTACAATTAAAGTGAGGAATGCTTAAAGGTTAAATATCTCAGAAATTCCAAGGCATGACCTGCACTTCTCCTGGTCAGACAATACATAGAATTTACTCATCCTTCTCAATCTCCTGCCTTATTTTTTAGCAGTAAGATACAATACGGGTAAATTGCTCCAGTATTAAATGAATTTGGAAACAGTAACGACATTGATCACAAATGATTTTACCCCTACAGCATTCACCATCCCAGAGTATAAAGCAGTGCTGACAGCCACATAACAGAGTGAGATTCCAAACCTCTGAGCAGCTGTTCTATGCACAGTAAGACAGTACTTTTACAACTAAACGATCCTTCAGAAAGAAGCCTAGGACACTCAAGGGGCTACAGAGGGGTTAATTATCAAGCAGTATGAAGGTGCTATATAAGGAAACTACACCCTAGAAGGCACCCAACACATTTGTAGCCTTGTTTTTGAAGTAAAGATGCACAGGCACAAACCAGAACTTGACTGCAGTTGGTTTATATGTACCCACTGACGTATAATCTTTATGACAACTTATTAGGAAGATGCACACTAACTAGAGCTCAAGGTGTCTTGAAAAAGTTCTGCAGATGCTGCTGGAAAGTTCTAAAGGACAGAGCACCTGTGGAAAAAAGAAGACATCTCTCCAGCAGAATCTACAGCTCAGGCAAGGAGCCATATTATCCTTCTTGTGCTCCTCCATAAAGCCTGAAACCCTCAATTAACTGAGACCTTTTATTCTGATTAGATCTTGGAATGCCTGGAAGCCCCAAGAACAGCGGCAGAGCCAACGTTCCTTCCTACACAGATGGGGCACAGTCCAAGGCTTTGCCCCAACGAGGTAGAAGCTGTGAATCTTCACTGAAGCCAGGTGCCCTGCCCCTTCTCTCTCCCACAGGCCGACTGACATGAGCTTCACATCTCTATTTTCTCATGGGAGGAACTGGCTACAGTGCGTCTTCACACAGCTGAAAGGTCACAGAACTTTGATTTCAAGGAACTTGAAGGAATGCTAGCTTGGATAAAAGTTTACATAAATCTAACTGGGTTTTTTTTGGGGGGGGGTGTTTGTTTTGGGGTTTTTTGTTGGATTTTTTTTTTTTTTTAGACTTATGAACTAGAAATCCTGCTCTTTTACAAGTTCTAGTCAGATTACATCCTGTGTGGCACTTTACTATGAAAACTATTACCAACCTAGGATTTTCAAGTTTTACTACCTAAATCCCTGCTACCTATATTACCAGGTCAAACAACTGTTTGTTTACCAGCAATCAACTGTGTTTAGGGAGACTGTAGAGGGAAAATAAAAAGAACTACTTCTAAAAATCAGGTTCAGTTTAGAAGCTGTTAAGAATCTCATCTTTCCAAGGGATGTTCATTTTTATCCTTCAGAATGTTACAAAGACCATCTTTATTCCCTTAACAGTGACAAAGTAGTACGGGTCTTGAAGCTGCAGGAGCTTTGAATATTCATTACCCATTTAAGCAAAAGTATGAAAGAAGCTGCCTGAAGAGAAAATCAAGTTACAGCTGGAACAAAACTATTGAATGACCATCCAGCTACATGTAGCAGAAGTGCTCCATTGCTTAGTTAAAACCGTTAGTCTATTCAGATTTAATCCTAAATAATGAATCCATTACTGCATTCTATTTATGTGCAGACAACTTAGAATAACACAGACAATACTCTTAAGATGAAAGCTTGGCATAGGGCTATATAATCCCTTCCATATGGGAAACAACTTACTAAAACCAACTCCCACACCAGGAGTCAGTGATACACTGCTACAACTCAAGTGAGATCAGGCTCTAAATGGTGATGGTTTGAGCAGTATCCAGAAAAGTCTTTTGCTTAAGGTTGGTGACATCAATCGTTATTAAAAGTAGCAGTCTGGAGTGCGAGAAGGCACAAAATTTTTCCAGCTTCCCAAATTTAGCTAGGTATCTTTACTTCTTGAGAATCATGCATATAAATGGATTCAAACAAACGATGTTCCAGAGACTCAAAGGTAAGTCCTGTGTGCCACTGGAGTCTGCGTGGTCACCCTGAGGTCACGCAGGTGATGCTATTCTGCCTCTACAAGTGTTAAGACACTGCCCAAGCAGAAAGCGCTCGGAAAGCTCCAAACTGCACGTTTCAGATAAGACTACAATTAACAGTCATGAGCAGTTGTTGAACTACCAAAGAAAACCCGAATGTGCTGAAATTTTTTTACTCATTTGCAAGAGACAAACATTTTAAGTATTAAATACTAAGTTTTAATGTAAGGTCGGAAAGTAACTGGTGTTAGGATTAAAACAAGTGCAAACACACCTCAAGTCTGGACCTCAGAATTACACGTATACAAGTGACAAGCCTACTGACAGGCATCAGCATTTTCTTAGACCAAAAAAAGACAAAATAACTGACCCTGAATTCTGCAAACAGTACTTCAGAGCTCACATGCCTCGTTCGCAATTCAAGAAAGCAGAACAGGTATGATAACCAAGATTCTAAAAGTTAACACTATACTCCTTTTACCACAAATTTTAACAAGTTCAGTGTTTCAGCTCAAATTTAACTATGCGTTCTACTGGGAGAAAGCCAACAGCTATGCTCAGAGTATACATTACTGCACATCTCCCAAACAAGTCAAGATTTATTTTTTTTTAAAAAACAGAATTGTAAATAAAAACACGACTGACACAGCTTGGAAATCACTGAGGAAAAAAGCACAAAAATTCTGTTGTTTTGATAGCTGGCTCCCTTGATAGCCTTAGACAGAGGCTAAAAGGAAATCAACAACAGCAAAACCCCCAGCTATTTAAATAAATACGATACAGCTGAAGAGATCAGTATAACTGGCCTTGCACTGCAGCCAAATTATAACCCTGTGCTTAACTTCCCCATCCCACCCCCACCAATAATCCTTCTATCCTCTGAATGATTCAGAAACTTTTCTCACCCAACCCCATTCTGTATCAGACACAATGATTTAACTCAGTGGCCACATGGAATTCTTAGAAGCCTTCACAGAAACTCTGAAGAAAGAGCTTACATCTATTTCCCATTGCCAACTATCAGTTACCTCTTGTGCAAACAGGGTATAAACATCCCCTAAGAGCCTTGCACAAGATAAACAGCTAAAAGGATATTCTCCACTGCTAAACGTTTCTATGTCTTGTAACCTACATCTTGGATAATCCTGATGATCGCAATGAACATTTTTAAACTGTCTTAAGATCCAAGCAGTGAACAGGTCAATGTACTGTTACAGCTATGGGTTGACTAAAGGCATTACAGTGTTGGAACTCAGGTTTAAACAAGGGAAACAGCTTAAATAATATTTAACAACAGAAGCTGATTTTTTCATACAAAGAAACTGCTAAAGACTCCCCCATTAGCTTACAAACATCTACAACAGCCATATATGACATGAGGCAAGATAAAGTTGGGTCACAACATCAAACAGATCAAAACAAGGTCTAGAGGCTTGCCTTCTTCATTCTTGACGTACAGAAACATATTTTTAAACTAGAGATTAAATAATCCATTCTGAAGGAAGGTCTCCTCTGGCCATTTAAGTGCTTCTTGTACAACACAGGAGACACACACCCGTGTGCTGCTGCGTTTCAGTATTGCATCGGCATGAAACATGAGCTGTGTGCTGAGTGCTTATGACTAGGACTGCAAGACTTCTCAGGCTATCTCCTTCTGCTTTAAACACAGATCTGTCTGTTAAACTTCGATAGCACCACCCGTCTGCACTGCCACACCGCCCTTCCAGAGCTCTCCGCCAATAAGAACTTGGTGTTCAGCATACGAGCGCCCCACAATTGCTAGCCCTGTTGCTGCAGGACTAAGTACTAGTCCAGACATAGGCTAGAGGCAATAGCAAGTTCAGAAATGCAGGCCAGGTCTGGAACCAGATGCTGCAGAAATGCTCCTGTGGTAAGCAGCCTAAGCTTCCTAAGGTCATAGGAAGCACTTGATAGTGTACAAAGCAATGTCCCTACCAGAGGAGCTGCTCAGAAAATATGTCATGTGATTAGATAACGCAGTAGCTGTGGGAGACCGAATGGGACAGGAACCTGTTTAGCTAACAGTGTCTCAAGAATAACTAAAATGGGTAAAAAGCACTCACTATAGTTTCTTTACACCTGTAGGATGCAAGCTGTAAAGTGGTGAGGCTTACCAAAAGATATGTGCAAATTAACTCATCTTCTACGAACCAAAAAGATTTGAAAATGCAGTGTGAGCAGCTCAGAAAAAAAAAAAAGACTGCTGCAACCTTGCTTTACTTACCAAAAGATATGTGCGAATTAACTCATCTTCTACGAATCAGAAAGATTTGAAAATGCAGTGTAAGCAGCTCAGAAAAAAAAAAAAAGACTGCTGCAACCTTGCTTTTTCGCACAGTAGAGTCATTTAATTCAGAACACTTCCGAAATTTTATTTTTATTTTCTGTGAAGAACTACTTGAAAAAGATTTTTAGAACCGCCTAGGAATCTTTCCTTAATACTTCAGAAATTACTGATACAAGCAGCCATCCCAAAGAACTGAAGAAGAGTTTACCCCATTTTCCAATCTAAAAACATGCTTTAAAGTATTTTTGTTCATTTTTAGAACCACCTAGGAATCTCTCCTTAATGCTTCAGAAATTACTGATACAAGCAGTCATCCTAAAGAACTGAAGAAGATGAGTTTACCTCATTCTCTAATCTAAAAACATGCTTTAAAGTATTTTTGTTAAAATAAATAAAATTCTGGCAACTAGGATTTCAAACAGCCATGTACGTTTATGAGACTGCTCCCACATACTGAGGTAGGCTACAGAGAACTATGGGATTCAAGTGATTCAGGCGCTTCCATGAGCAATCCAGGATGATTATTTCTAATACGAGACGTTTATGAGACTGCTCCCACATACTGAGGGAGGCTACAAAGAACTACGGGATTCAAGTGATTCAGGAGTTTCCATGAGCAATCCAGGATGATTATTTCTAAACTCTTAACGGCCTTGATTCTTTTGCCATGAGTACTTTTGCCTCAGATTCAGAATGTAAAGCTTGAAAAAGAGCTCTGGAATGAGAAAACCCCCAAACATTTAAACTGCTGGCCTTGATTCTTTTGTCATGAGTACTTTTGCCTCAGATTCAGAACGTAAAGCTTGAAAAACAGCTCCGGAATGAGAAAACCCCCAAACATTTAAACTGCAAAACACATTTGGCCAGGAAAAATGGATATTCTTCCTAATTCAACTTTGGACAGGTACCTCAAAGTTGGATCTAACTGCTTTTTTTTTTTTTTAAATGGCTAGAAGAATAGTTTAAGTCCTATTACTGGATGCTGTGTAGCTTGTTGTTGCCACTTTTCCTGGTAACTACACTCAGCTTAAATGGATAGAAGAATAGTTTAAGCCCTATTACTGGATGCTGTGTAGCTTCTTGTTGCCACTTTTCCTGGTAACTACACTCAGATTACTTCCTTCAATACCCAGAAACACACTTCCATCACTACTTTGTTTTGTATAACAACCACTAAGCAACACAAACCAGGCATAAATGCAGCAGGTCAAGGCTTTACTAGTAGGGAGGTGACTGTTTCCCTGTGCTTGGCCCTGATGAGGACACATCTTGAGTATTGTGCCCAAAACTGAGCACCTCAAAACAAGAGAGATACTGAGGTGCTGGAGCAAGTGCAGAGGAGGGCAACAAAGCTGGTGAAGGGCCTGGAGAACAAATCTTATGAGGAACGATTGAGGGAGCTGGGTCTGTTCAGTTTGACAAAGAGGAGGCTCAAAGAAAGACTGAAGGAGCTGGGCCTGTTTAGTTTGAAGAAGAGGAGGCTGAGGGGAGACCTCCTTGCTACCTACAACTACCTGAAAGGTAGAGAGGTTGGTGCTGGTCTGTTCTCACAGGTAATTAGCGACACAACAAGACAGAACAGGTTCAAACTGCAAAAGGGTAGGCATAGACTGGACACTGGGAAAAATGTTTTCACAGAAAGAGTAATCAGACATTGGAATAGGCTGCCCAGGGAAGTGGTTGAGTCACCATCCCTGGATGTGTTTAAATGTCATTTAGATGTGGAGTTGGGGGATATGGTTTAGGGGTGAGCTTTGTAGAGTAGCGTTAATGGTTGGACTCGATGATACCAAGGGTCTTTTCCAACCTGAATGATTCTATGATTAGTCAACTACATGATCCAAGCATATAATTTTAATTATTAAGGTTGGAAGAGACCTCTGAGATCATCAAGGCGAACCATCAACCCAACACTACCATGACCACTAAACCATGTCCCGAATTACCATAGAATCATAGAATGGCCTAGGCTGGAAGGGACCTTAGAGATCATCTAGTCCAACCTCCCTGCTGTGGGAATGGACGCCACCTCTCGACTAGACCAGGCAACACATGGGGACAGAATTGCCATGTCTTCATATTTTTTGAACCTTCAGGGATGGTGACTCCACCACTTCCCTGCGCAGCCTGTTCCAGCGCTTCACTACTCTTTCAGTAAAGACATTTTTCCTAATATCCAATCTAAACCTCCCCTGGCACAATTAGAGACTATTTCCTCCATCCTATCAGTAGTAACCTGAGAGAAGAGACCAACACCCACCTCACTACAACCTACTTTCAGGTATTTGTAGAGAGCAATGAGGTCTCCCCGCAGCCTCCTCTTCTCCAGACTAAAAAATCCCAGTTCCGTCAGCTGTTCCTCCTAAGACACGTTTGCCATATCCCTCACCTTTCCTTTTGGGAAAGGAAAGAGGAAATAGATACTAGTTGTTATTTGCGAATGTTATAGCCTGTTCTATCTATGCATTTCCATATGTACACATGCACAAGCCTTACAGCAATCACATCTTTTTCCAAAGCATCCTTTTTGAGGAATATTTCCTACTGATGGGTGAGGAGAGAAGGCTAATAATGCAAAAATGAAACATTAGTTTTACCATTCTATAAGACTTTGTTAAATACAGAGTAAAGGACAGAGGCCTAATGGATGCACATAACTCTTAAATACTTTGAAGCGGTATTCATGCAAGCTTTTGTTTGCATAACTGTTTGCTGCTAACTAGTCAGAATCTTCATTCATGATTTTGCTCTTTGCTCTGTAGTTACATCCTTCTCTCAAGTAGTACCACCTGCTCTTTCAACACTGATGATGCTGTATCTCACACAGACATCTTCGACTTCAAAGATTTCTACAGGCATCTTGGCACTGTAATGGTTAACTACATAACTCACGCATGACACACTCTAGTCCCAGTGATTTATCAGCACTGATAAAAATGCTGCTGAGTAATTCAGGAGGTATTCCTTCCTCCCCAAACCCCATAGCTTTTTCTTCCTCAAGCCTCAATAACCTCCATACAACTAGAGAGAGACCATTTGACCCCAGCAGATCTACCTAAAAAGTCTAGCGTTTTTTGAAAAGATGAGCTTTCAGAAATTCAAATTAAATGGATAAAAGTATTTTGACAATTTATCTGAAACCTAAGCCAGTAGAAGTGTCTGTTTAAACACTTTTAACACAAATGCATTTAAAAACATTTGATACAATAATCCAGATGCACAGGTAGGGACTTGACTTACCCAGCTTTTTAGATCCAGTGTCTTTTCTTCAACACAAAAATTCAACAGTATTATACTTTCTTAGCCCTTAGTTTCCCAAAGAAGCCAGTAAGAATGTTCTCCATTGCCACCACGTAAGATTACATTTGTAGACACAGGGCCGCAGATTTCTTCTGCTTAAAATTTAATCTAATTTTAGCTGTATTACCTCAAATGTTGTTCTTCCTGTTTAGTTTCTACATCCTCAGGAAGTCACAAAACTCTTAACTTCTTTCCAGTCCTGAAGTCAAGTGCTGAAGGCTATCTAGATTTGCCTCCATTTTGCATACTTCCTCTTCTTTGCTCAAACATTACCCATTGCACATGATTTCTTTCCTCGTTCCCTTCTGTTTTTTTTTTTTTTTTGATACTGAACAGTCCAGAATGAGCATTAAAATGAAAATGGTCTCTTTTGCCCATAAAGCGTTATCTCTCACGTACCATGCCTACTCTTTCTCCTCAATTATTTTTGCTGGCTCAAAGATTAAGATTTTTGCTCCTTCAACTATAACTATTCTAGATCGTGCCACCTCTTCTGTGCTGACTGAGAATACCATTTAAGGAATGCATGTGATTGTCATTAAAAAGGATTATAACCTAAAGCTTTTCCATCAGAATTAGAAAATTAGTACATGCACACAACCACTCACTTGTGTCATCATCAGGAGAGGATTTTCTCTGAACTTTTGTGACAAAGCTCATTTTCCTCCTGATAATCAGAGGTGCATTAGGTACTGGACAACTCATTCACTAGCACGAATTTTTTGACACAGAGAGAGATGCTGATGTTAGAATCTAGTACTAAAAAATTAGAATTAAATCAGTGGAAAATGTTTGTTACTCTTACTGTAACTTTTCAAAAACTACTAAATATTTCAAAACTAGAAGTCTTTAGCACTAAAAGAATACCTCATCAGCTGTCTACCAATTTACATGTAGAACAATTTTTGAAAAGAGTAAGGGCAGATTACATAGTATGTAGAGCTGAACGAAGTTATGCTATTTTAAGAAAGGTTAGTAAGTGGGGATCTATGAACTGAGTACGGGCCTGAAAGCCATGTGAAGCCATCTTTCAGCTTTACATAGCACTAAGATTTCATCTGGAGCACTCTGTCCACCACTGTACCGTGTCTGGCTGGGATGGATCTAATTTTCTTTACAGCAGCCTGTATGGTGCTGTGTTTTGGATTTGTGACTAAATCGGTGTTGATAACGCAACAGTGTTTTAGTTACTGCTGAGCAGCACGTACACACGGTCAAGGTCTTCTGTTTCTTACTCCGCCCCTCGCAGTGATTAGGCTTACAGAAGGCAAAATTGGGGTGGGAGTGGCAGGGCATATACAGCCAGGACAGTGGGGCAGAACTGGCCTAAGGGATATTTCATATTATATGACATCATGCTCAACAACAACAAAAACAAAGGAGAGTCTTTCCCAAGTAGCTGTTGCTCAGAGACTGGCTGGGAATCAATTTGGTTGTGGAAAGTTGTGAGTGACTGCCTTTCGATCACTCCTTCCCCCACATCTTTCCTGCATTTATTAAACTTTCTCTCAAACCCTGAGTTCTTCCTCATTTTTGCTCTTCTAGTTCCTTCCTCCATCCCACTGGACAGAGGGAATAAGAGAGCAACTGGATGGGCACTTCCTTGCTGGCTGGGGTCAACCCTTCAAGAAAGGCATGCAGTAAGTCAACTCGAGATATTTAAGACTTGACATATGTTCATAAATATGAACTATAAGCAAAACTTCAAAAGACTTAAGTTCCTTAAAGCAGCAAAGACTGAGAAACTTATTCAAATACATAACAGACTACAGCAACCAAGACAACGACCTCTTGAGCAGCTCTGCAGAGGACAGAAAAAGAAACTGTGTGCATGAACAGCAGCAAAGAAGATTCCTACTAGGTACTGGAGGGGAAAAATGACAACAATACAAATAGCAAAGCACTGCAATAGATTTCTCTGAAGAGCTTGTGAAGATAGGAAGGTTAGATTGATATCTACTAAGGATACCAATAGCTTGGCTTAGCTTGGCTTGCTTTGGACTAGCAAATCAATTCTAGTCTTATTTTTAGATTTCAGTGCAGACAGAAGTACCCATTTCTCTGATCAGATATTTAAAACAAATAAAGAAGTATATAAATACTAGAGTCTCAACAATATAATTAGTGGTATGCAATCAGTTACACAGACATTGTCTTTTTCCTATGTTAAAAATCATAGTTAATTCAAGTTAAGAAATCCAAGCCCTAGAGGAATATTATCTGTACAAATAACAAAGTGCAATTCAAAACAACTGTTTTACTAAAATATGAGTGTTCAGCAAAGTTACCTCCTCTACATTGGAAGCAGTTTTGGCAGATGTCTCCATAAAGATAAGTCCATGCTCTCGTGCAAATGCTTCACCTTCTTCTTTCTTGACTTCTCGTCTAGATTCTAAATCACTAAGATGGAAAACCAAACAAAAAAGTTACCTGCATGTTCTAACCTGTCCCTGTAAATGTTATTCTTTAGAGATATCCTTACAAACCAAAAGCCCCCATTAGAATTTACGCACACATGAATATCTATTCAAGCCCTTACATAAAGCAGAATTACTGTAAGCACTGCACTTGCAGTACGTGGAATAGCCACACACATCATGCTTGATCTATCAATCTTAGCCGACATAGATCTCACCGAAGACTTCATAAAATGGCCTTCAACAGGATGTGTGTATATCTAGCTATTCCCTGAACGCTAACTTTAGACGTTGTCATTTTAAAGAAATATCACTCTCTTCTAGTGTAACATTATCTACCAATCCACACTGTAAAGTCGAACTGATAAAGGAATTTTATAAGTGATTTCTTAACAATATAGACACATATAAAGTGAATTTCTTCTAGTCAGTAACAAAATCTCATACAGTCAATTTCTGTTCTGATAAAAAGACTTAAAAGCAAGACTAAGTTATTTTGAACTACATTAGCTGTTCTCTCTAAACAAGTTAGCTGCAGCAAAGTTTGACATGACTGCTAAACAATTTCTTGTTTCCTGGTTTCCAAACAGTTTAAATGAAAGTTAAGTATTACACAAAACCACAGGAAAAAAAAAACAAAACCAAAAACCACCGCCTCTTGAATTGGACAACTAAAGACAAATCTGCTTCTGTAAGTCATATAGACATCGAAGTATTCCACTCTTACTTTTCAAAGTTTCTTTAGGTACAAGCAGTACACAGTTTGTCCTTCTTTGTAATCATACTACATCTAGAGCAATAACAATACTACATTTATCCAGATACAGTAAATAACACAAAAAATTTCATTTAAGTTATGCATGTAAAAATATCTTCTCAGATATACATTTTTAAAGTAAACAGCACGCAAATACAGAGGTTAAATATACAGTCAGAATACCAGTAAAAAGTATTATACTTGGCTTCAGTGCTGACATCCTTGTGATTATACATATATTAAAAATGAACAATACTCACTGTGGCACCTATTATCCAGCAAAGCAAGTTTTCATTATTTTTAAACTACCTACTAGTTCAGACGAATTACAGTGTCAGGACAATTCAGCACTTTATTTAAACACGGCGCATTTGAAGACAGAAATACAAGAAATGTCTTCTCAAAATAATTTTAAAGTTGATGTTCATTATATGTAAACGTTCCCAATATCTTAGCCTTAGACTCAAGATACCATAACAAGGTTTTCATGCTCATGTCCCTGAAGCAGCTACCTGAACGTGGTATTTTTGAACTTGACCAACGTCTTTATTTGCTACTACCATGCTACCCTCTTATTTAAAACCTTGATTCACTACAGTGTTATTGCCATGACAGATCAGAAATAACCAACTCTTCTGACCTGAAATAGTGCAGCTGCACTGAAAACTATAGTGATAACCCACACAAAACTCACTACTGATATCTAAACATATTCTTAAAAAGCTTTAACTGCTCCTACTAACCACAGTTGTATTCCTCTCTCCGTGCCAATAATTCAAAGCATTTGGTCTTACTAAATCAATATGTTTGGTTCTGGAAAGGGGATTAAGTACAGTATTTGTCATGTTTTACCACTAGTATTTGTAATGTTTTCAAAAAACTGCTACTATATTTCAAATTAAATTCTCAACACTTCAAATTCAGCAGTCAGTAGTACAAATGTATACCAAGTGCACTCTGGGGACTCGTAAGAACAAAATGTACATCTTCAAGTATATTATGGTAGTATATATGTTTTTCCTTCCATCCACCTCTAGTAGCACATCCTACCATAAGAACTCCTGTAACACGCTTTCAGGATAATGCAACAGAATTGAACGTATTTTCTTCCCACCCTCCTCTTCTGAGGCTTGAATAATAATCCCCTTTAAAAAGCTTCTTAAAGAACTTTCACTTTATGTGGCACCTTAATCTGTAATTTAAAATACATAATTTATATACATAATACATAATTAGTTGTAACTGGGAATTACTGAGCTAGCTGCAAGTAGCATGTTATAACATACGGTCATGGAGTACGGTCTGCATCAGCAGAACACTAGACCTAAGAGTTCAGTCAACAGGTAAGAATACTCACGAGTAGCTACAGATGTCAACTAAGTATGCAAATTTCTCTAATACTTATCTCTAGTAAACAGTACATTTCACTGTTTCTCTCAGTGCATAAGCATAAAATGGTCAGGGACATCTCAGGCTTACTAAGGCTTCATTTAATAAAAGAGATTTCATTCTTACATTAATTTGTGAGGACTATGTTTATCATATTCCTCAATTAAAAAGAACATCATTAATAATTTTTCAGATTAGGTATAAAAATGTGGACGAGCTTCACAATTACTTAACGCTTACCATGTTTTTCAGTGGGACGTAGAGGGTGGGGAGAAGAGGAAGGAAAATAGAAGGCAGAAGAAGCGGGAAGAAGAAGAAAATAAGAGGTGAAGAGGCCAGAGCAGCAAACTCAAGCTCTCTTTACAACAAGGCTGCTTCTCAGTAGTATGTAAGAAATGATCTGGCTGTTCATTAAATTTTAAGGCCAAGCACACACACCATTACTTCCACTGGCATCTTTACCTTCAAGAACTGCTGAGGCATGGAGGCAAGTCAAGGTCATAGAATGGCTTAGGTTGGAAGGGAGCTTCAAGATCATCTAGTCAATTAGGTAATCTAAGGTCAATCAGCTAATGGCCCATAACTAATGGGTTATTAAATCCTGAGATAATGCTTCTGATATTTCAAAAAAACTTACATCTACCAAAAAAAAATAAAAATCAAACCGGATGCTACACAGGTGACTGGATCAAGAACTAGGAAAATTACAGATAATGTATTCACTGATCTGTTTTTATAAGGACTTTCAACACAAATCAAAGTCTCAGCATCAACAGGGAATCATTTTAGAACTTCGAACAGTCTAGGTAATGAGCAAATAAATAATCATTTTCAAATTGGGTAACACTTTCAAAACTTGTAGTTGTATTTTCATCACCCAGTTTCTAAAAGAACCTTGAATTCACCAGGAAATGGTGAAAAAGCATTCTCTATATTGAAGCCCAGCTAAAACATACGGCATACTAAATAGGTTTAGATTTGAGAAAAGTTTTTGAAGTGAATTCTGTAGTATGGGCTTTTTTTTAATTACATTTTTCTCTGTTGTGATTCTTAACAAAAACTACGGTGCTTTAGATAACCTAGAATTATAAGTCATATTCTCTTTATAAGGCAGAGATCTAGGTGCTTCTAAATGGTAATTCCAGATGTAAAAAAAAGTAACAACAAAAATACCTCCATGATTGCATTTACAGTCAATCATTTTAAAATAAAATTACTTCTGATAAAGGGACCTGGAACATAAAGTAGTTGATCCATATGTGCTGCCCATTGTATTGGTCTCATTAGAAAAAGAAAGGTATTAGGTTCACCACAGAACTGTCCAATGACTGAACGTAACTTAAAGTTAACGTACTGTGTACAAATACGAAAACACAAAAACTGAATTCCAGAAGTCTTAAATCTTCACCACTTACAAAATCATAACTGGTTAAATTTTACCTTTTATTTCCAATAAGCATTATAACCATGTTGGAATTGGAATGCTGACGAGCATCTTCTAGCCAGGTTGTCAAGTGGTTGAAAGTGTCCCTCCTAAGTACGGAAGAAAATGAAAATTAAAAGTAGCATTAAAAAAAAAATAACCATCTTTTCCTGTTCTGTTAATCAGCTTCTCTACTTGAGCAACCAACCAACTCATTTATTAGTACACATGCTCCAGGGATAACAGCTAGTAATCCCTTTGTGAGAGGGAGAATAGGCAACCAAAAATTTAGTAAACAAGGAGCATTAATGAACTCTGCCTAAAAAGTAATTGAAAACATGTTTGCTACAAGCAGTAAAGAGAATACTTATAGCTGTAAGAATTTGTAATTTTATATACATATAAAATCCGTTGAATGGAATTTTAAAAGTCCCCATCAGCCTCAACCAACTCAAACAACAGTACAAATGGTCACGTATTCATATAATACTATTTGTTCAACTGAAGGCAGAAAAAGGTTGACAATTTTCTGTGAATTTATAAACTGAGTAACAAATTTAGCAACAAACTCTTTTAAAGTAAGGTACACAAATGTGGCATGTTACAGAATTTATAGAATGTGTACACAAATCTTAAATGCACTTTACAAGAATGTGATTTAAGATTTCACAAGAATAAAACTATCTATTTATGAATCAAAGATTTATTTGCTGGAAATCCAATGGAAGGAATACATTGCTTCCTGATACTTAAACAGGGAACAAAAGGAAAAATGTCTAGGAAATCTCTAGTAGAAGTTGTTGCTTAATTCAGCAACGAGACCCAAGAACCACAAAAGCAGCCACGTGTTAACAGGACTTTGGAGCCTGAACAGTTTCATAAATGAGGCACAGTACCCACAGATAACAAGTTGTATAGAGACTTTATTCAATACAGCAAGAAAATCTTGATCACTTCTGAACAGCTGCTGAAAAATAAATAAATAATTCACACTAAGACCTGTATTTTCCCAACCTCATAAACACAGCAATGGTAGAAGTTTCTTGGTATTTTTATGTAACCAAAGCTTTGATGTTTTACCATTTCACTCCTTTGCAGAATGGCACTTCAGTAAAAAATGTGCTGTAATTAAAGGCAGGTTATAGCTCATGGTAATAAAAATACTAGAGAGTGATTAATGAAATATTTTAAGGTCTTTCTCAGTAAAGGTTCATAATTAAATAGTTTATAAAAATACTTTGTTTCATGCTTCCTGAGGCTTTATGTATACTTTTTCTCAACCTCTTCACAGAAAAAATTGAAAATACATGGGTTACATTGGCCCTATCTTGATTTTGAGCACTTAAGTTGACAAAACATTAGATTACAAACGTCTATACAAAAAGTCAAACTAAATTTGACATTTTAACACTGCTATATACCATAGCGCAAGTCTACAAAGACACATAATTTTACTCTAGTTATACCTCCTCCATATTCTCACCTTGTAATGTCATACACTAGTAAAGCCCCTGCTGCCCCTCTGTAGTACGACCTCGTAATGGAACGGAAGGACTCCTGCCCTGCCTGTAGAAGAGAAAGTTTCATTACTTCACATCTCAAATTTATTTTTTTGTGTGCTGAAAAGCACAAACGTAATCACAGAACCATAGAATTCTGCTTTTGAGAGGACAGGGACAAGGAGTATGGAGGGAAAATCAGAGAGGAACATTGCAGACAAAGTCTCTATCTAGCACTAGCAAGAGGAGGCACATAAGGAGAAGACACCAACTACAGCACAGGGCTGGTTGGGGGGGGAAATCGGAACAAGACCTCTAAACCTTTTTTGGCAATCCCTGACAACCCAATTTACTGAATGGCTTCACAATACATGAATCATTATTAGAGCACAGAATGGACTCCTAGCAACTAAGCTCTGAAGACAAATTTGAAAGGAAGCAAATAACCCAGAGCTTCACATTTGAATTCAATAACCCGCTCCCTGGGGCAGCTGTTGACACTAGAATAAATAAAGCCCATTGTAAATAAATGATGAATGACATCTTTACGCCCACCATCTGCTGGTGTAAAGGTTGTTGGAAGGCCAAGGATGCAGATTTTATCCGTTATATCATAAACTGCAGCCAGCTTTCAACAGTCTTCAGATGGAATTCTTTCAGTAATCATTTTATTATGAAAAACAGAAAATGGTTCTGAATTCAATTTTACACAATTCTGCTCCACAGTTAATCAACTTCCTCTATACTTGATAAATAACGCTTGTCAAACAGCTACAGGATGCAAGAGTCATCTTCATATGCACTAGTGGAAAAACTTCAGAGATCGTACATAAATTAGATAGTTCTCATGGAGAAGTGTTCTGTAAAAATTTCAGCACCTAAAAAAACAGCCCTGAAAAATAAATATTCATGGTTGCAGACCCCAAGCTCATGTTTTTCAAAACTGCCATCTAGCACCTGACAGTTGTTAGAAGAAGCATTTACTTCCAATGTTTAGGAATAACAGAAGTTTAGCA
The DNA here is from genome assembly GCF_000703405.1 of Apaloderma vittatum. Taxonomy (NCBI): domain Eukaryota; kingdom Metazoa; phylum Chordata; class Aves; order Trogoniformes; family Trogonidae; genus Apaloderma; species Apaloderma vittatum. The sequence goes on from NW_009736988.1 coordinate 30,605, forward strand.
TAATTCAAAGATGTCACAGAACATAATTAAGAGATACTAGCACTAAAGCTGAAAAAAACCCTACCTGCAGTAAGACAGCTACATGCAGAACTATAGGAAGTAACCCTGATTTAAAACCATGAAAAGCAAGAATGAAATATTTACCAAATACAAGCTATCCTTCAGCCCTATCTATGAAATTAGTGTATAGAAAACTCTTCTCAGTTACTTTTCTTAATATAAGGTCTTTGTGAATGCAGAGAGAACTTGATCTGGATTCTGTCATGGAGCAAGAACAGCAACATGACAAGTTTCAACATTTTCAGTCCTCAGCATCTTCCAGTATGATCATCTACGTCACTTTAAAAAACATCTTCTCTGAGCCATTCCAGTAGAAAAAGTTACAAGAGACAGACAATATAACATACTTAACAGTTTCAACTGCCTAGAATACACCAGCACATGCACTTGGCCAAGAGTCCAAGTGCACTTTTAGGAAAGCTAAGGTAATAGAATAGACATTCTGCTAGAATACACCAAGGAACAGTAAACCCCCATTTTTTTTACTGTGATACTTGGATCCCTACCTGGAAGATCCACTAAGCTCTACAACTCTTTCCTGGTGTGATGACTAGCTCAAATACATGGTAAATGCATAAACCATTTTACTCCTAACTAGATAACATGCAAGTTATTGTTACCAGTGTATTTATTACATGTATTGCCCAAAAATCATAATGAAATAGACTTAGTGTACCACCTTAAGATTGCCTGTTTCATATTCCTAAATTCCACCCTGACACACGAAATTGTTCATCTCCCTGAGTAAATTAATCATGGCCAACCATGACTGTTAGAGGTTTTAACAGATCTTACAAGAATGCAAGAACTGTGAGTTCTTACAACTATCACTTACTTACAGAAGTTCAGTTAAATCCTGAAAATATTGTTATCATTTTTAACCGTGTCTCACTTCACATGCTGAAGTTAAGTATCATTGCTTCCTGAAAGAAAAGCTAGGGAAAGGGTGGAAAACATCACCCCTTCTTCATCAAAGATACAATCTTCCACATAGCAATAATGAATTTGTTCTTACATACACCAACAGACAGTGCAAACTGAAATTCTCTTTTGCTCTAACAGAAAACTGTGAAGTTGTATATATATATTTATATTATACATAAAATATTAAGAAATACCTTATATATATATAATTTACAGTCTATTTTAACAGTATCACTCTGAATGACAGATTTAGAAGGTCCATATAGCAGGGTTAGACATGTAGAATATACTCCACAGCTTTTTTTCAGTATCGTTATTACTTCAAGCATTTTTCATCCAACCATTTGCCCTCTGCCTGCACTTCCTTCTTTCCCCAAGGATAAGGTATTTCAAAGAAGACAAAAACAAACAAAAAAGTGTATGTTATTAGCTAAAACTGACTTTAAAATTAAATACAAGTGTGTTATAATTGTGTTTTATCAGTCTTGCAAAGTAGGACCAATCCAAGATTAGCTACTTTCTATAAGGAGCAGCAGATAGAAGCATCAGTAAGGAAACTCAATATAAACTAAACCCAGGTTTATATCAGAGCAAAGTTCTTTATCTCAAGTGGATCTCGCCATCCCTTCCATGTTCCCCCAAAATCCAGCACTTGCTTTTCTTTTTTTCCCCTCTTCAGTATTAATAAGCTTGTTTCATAGACTCACACATTAGTGGAAACAGAACCACAGAGGTGGAAGGGACCTTGGGAGGTCACCGTCACCTGTGTCAACCCCTCCGGCTCAAGCAGGGCAACCCAGAACAAGTTGTCCAGGTCTGTGTCTAGATGGGGGCTTTGAAGATCTCCAAGGATGGAGACTTCACAATTTCTCTGGACAACCTGCGCCTGCACTCAGCATCAGGGGGACAGCACGGGGGATAGCAGTAGCCGCTAAAATAAACATTAAACAAGGTATTTCCCAAGGCCATATTACAGCTAGTAGAGACAACCCAAGTCTTTGCTCCAAGGCAGCCCCTGATTATGCTCACTTTCAGAGTTACACTGCAGTGCAAGTGAGAAAACGAAAGATCTTTCTGGTAACAGACCATGACAGCTAGTTCCCATGTAGAAACTCTAGCTCAGACAAAGTTGCCTACAAGAACCAATAAATGCATACTGAACGGGCCTGAACATGCATCCGCTCCCTTTAGAGACAAAGGTGCTAGCTCTGATATCAGCAGTTGACTAATCCTGAAAAAATGTGATAAAAAAGTAATGCTTTAAGTGCTAAGTAATACTCTTTCCAACTATTTTCCAGACTATAGTTTTTATTAATCGTATCACATTGGTTAACAAACTTTTTGACAGAGGAGACTTATGTAATCATAGTTCTAGGAGTTAAAAATCTTCAGAGCACTGCAAAAATCATTCCTAGTTGAACTGCAGAACTGCATGGACATATATCCCATGCAATTCTCTAAACATACTGGTACAGAGAGCAAAACACAATTTCAAACTAGCAATGTAAGCTGAACATCGAGCACGATCGACCACCTTAGGTCACTAAGATACAGGAATTTCAGGCCTGTACTGAAGTTTTCAGGAATATTTAAGCTATGTAACTGTGTTACCACTGACAGGGTATCTGCGGCATGCTTGAGAAAATATTCCAGGCGTTACTGTTCCTGTAGGAAATCCCAGTGTCATTTTGAAGTGTGAGGTGTAGTCACGTAGGTGTCAGCTGCAAAATGTGCAGGCAAGTCTCTGCCATCAAAAAGTGTTCCTTGCAAGTTCCTTAACTGCCTATTTTTTTAATCTATAAACTAATGGAAAAAAATAAAAAGAAGAGCCATGGTGCAGTACAAGAAAGCAGTCAGGTAATGAAATAGGATCCACACCAGCACATCTCCCTAGAAAACACTGTGTTTTACTAAATTCTCTACTCTCTCTGCTGAAGAACTTGGAAAGTTTCTTCAAGGACAAAGTTATCCAAGTATATCTCAGCAGGCATTCAACATCCAACAGTTTTTATTAGGAGGAAACTTACAGTCCACAGCTACACAAAAAAATGAAACTACAATGCACCACAGCTAGTAGCTCTGGACTCCTTCAATTTTAAGAGGGGCATACATGTGGGGTGTGTTCAATCCTGGTGACAGAACACTTCATTCACATTGGGAATTGTTACTTACTTACACTTGTTTACACTTTTGTAAGCTGTACAGAAAACTAAAAAAAGACATGTAAGAAATAACCAGCTCACACAAGTGTCATGCTACCTATGACAACTGCCAGCTGGGAATTACTCCACAAAGTTGATCCCCGGAACAAAATGTTCCAGAATGAGAGAGGTGCAATACATACCTTTGAATATAGTTCTGAAAGTTATAAATAAATTAACAGCCTTTTCGTCACATGGCAACTTGTTTATACAAACACATTAATCTTTCTTGCAATCACATCTCTGTTCCAAAATAAAAATAATTTTAAGGTGATTTACTAGCACATAGTACAAAGAACAGGCACAAAAGTAATATAAAAATTAAAAAAACCCCAACCCTGCTGCTTTCTAGCAAAGACATTCCCGAACAAGAAAAGAACTAAAGATGCTTATGAAGAAGAAATCTGTAACAATTTAAGAAAGCATCAGAATTTATGTGGAAGATTCAACCAAGTGACATGTTGCTTCAGAATAACCCTTTCAGCGTCCTAATAAGAACTGAAATTTCAAGAGGACTAAAGATCCACAAGGGTGAAACTATACATACTTCTAAATAGAGATCATTTGCACAGCCTTCATTACTGAATGCACCCAATTTAGATATGGAAAGCAATTCCCAACTCATCAGAGAAGGAGAAAACTTTAGCCCTCCATTATTAGAAATATCCTTGCGATTTATCTCAGATTATAAATATATTTGAAACTTTCAGGTTTTATCTACCCAACCTCACTAAAATAGGAGTTCCATTACTGACAAAAGTGATTTGTCCTCCTTCCAAGGCCTTATCCCAAGCAAGAGCTTGTGGCAGAAAGCCACAGATAAACTCACTTTCCCATGACTGAGAAACACACTGAAAAAAAAAAAAGTCGATGATTTCACTAACTGCCCATGGACAGAAAAAAGCTCTGGCTAGTAAAGCAAGCAGAAAATACCACGAATCAAACAATACTAAAGAACTCTCAGTGGTGAGTGCTATGTACTACCTAATTGTTAATATCACTGAGATGAAATAACTATTTATTTAATGTATTAAGGGAACTTAATTTGGTTCTATTAGATCCAAAGCATTTGCAAATACACTTGAATTTCCAAGAAGGATTAGCATATCTAGAGCATCTGAATGTGTACAAACAAACCACACCGTGGTCAGAGGGAAAAGAGACATGCCTTCAACAGTTTTATCTTCCACTTTGCACGAACATGCACTTTTGTGCAAGCTGTCAACTACTAGAAAAAATCATCACTTTAATCAGAAAGCTCACTTGTACAGCAACCAAGAAATTACTTGAAATTAGCTGAGAAAAAAGAAAGATGATTTCAGATACTTAGTCTCAGTCTAAGGTATTATAAAACATAGTAATAAATAAAAATGTTTATCACAGATTTCCATTAAATGAAGCAGAAATAGATATTAAAGACATTGTATTTAAATACATGGGAAAAATTCTTATCCATATCAATTTAATTTAGAGAACATAAGTAGTATTACTTGGTATCATCACTGATCACCCCCTGCAGCGTCTGAGAGAACTTAAATTTTCCCCTTTCAACAATTTATCTTTCTCATCAACAATGACTTGTTAGTAACAGTCAATGCAATACAAAAGAGCCCCCTCAACAACAAAAATGAAGGCTACTGACTCAGCCTGGTAACAAGCCCAATATTTCTCTACAACAATGAAGTTTTTCTGATGAGAAGCAGTTTTAAAATTTCTCAGTGTTCCACTGCAACAAGACAACCAATCTCATCTACACAGCTTGTTTAAAGTCACAAAGCTTAATGGCTCCCAGGACTTCTAGTTCCCTGAAAGTTATTTTTGCAACCAACACTAGCCCAAATATCACATTTCCACAAAAGAGCAGCTAAACTTCTCCCTGTAAGCAATTAACAACTAACCAGTTTTGACAAAAAAGGTATTTCTCAGCCTATCCAACTACTGAAAAGTCATTACTGAGATTAAAGATACAGGAAACTATCTAGAGACTAAGGACAGACAGGACAGATGAACAATTTGGTCCAATACCTGCCCTCCCCTTGGCCTAAATGCATCCAAAAGGAAAAGTGAAACCCAAGGACTCCCAGACCTAAAAATCTGGGTGCGCCACAGCACACAGAGCAGCAAGCTTGCAGAGCCCAGCAGAGGGGAGATGAGGAGCAGCCTGCAGCTGGGAGAGAACAGGACAGGCCGTTTGCTTGTGTAGACATATGCTCAACACTAGAGCCGAGACTGCAACACCAAACACAAACTACACAATATCTTTTGTGGAGCGTGGGGGTTTGGGTTTCAGATGGGCAGGGAAGGGGTGTTGTGTGTTTGGGGGGATTTTTTGGGTGTGAGTGTTGTGTGCGGTTCTGTGTCAGACTAGTTTTACTAGACTGTCAGCTCACAAGACCAAATACTGGACTATAGTTCCTATCTAATGGGCATCCGTGCTTTCCTCGAGCATTAGTTACCTTTCAGTTCAGCCTCATCCAAAAGGAATTCAGTTTGCATAATCCCATATGAAAACCAGACTGCAGGAAGCAGAGCTAGCTTCTGTAACACACTCCTGATCCAAACCAAGATGCTAATGAAAAAGTCAAATATTCTGGATTCAGGATACAAGAGCACACAAAAGGATCTCAGACATGGAACAGCATTAGCTTCACCTGTGCTGTAAGTTACGACACACTTGTGCAGTGAGGTATGCTGCAGCCTCCATACACCCCCAGTATTAAGCTCCTTTCCTTGGAGCTGCAGTGAGCTGCTGAAGACTACACAAACTGAGCACCATTGCACAGAAATATCTAGCCAGAAAAATCTGAAATAAAGTGTTTGATCTTCTTAAGAAAACAGTCCTTATTCACTGTTAAGGAGTCAAAACAAATTTTATCTAGTTCTCCACTTACATCTCAACATGCTTCCTGTTAAGTGATGGATTAGAAACAGGTATGTAAAGCGAGCAATAAATCAGAGAAGTGGTGGTGCTGCAACTCAGTAAGCACGAATTGAAAACAAATACTTCACTGGTTTCCTTAGCCATAGGTGTAAAATAAACTTTCTCTTATCAAATAGAAATTGTTACAGCTTAATAAATATGGAAATAACACCAGTAACAGCCAGCAGATTTTGCGTTCAACACAGATACACAATACAGGCATGGTCACCTTGGTCATTATGGAACACATCTTTGTGTACCTTAACACTCAAAAGTAAAATATATCTTGAGAATTACCTTATCATATTTCTTGTTTTGCTATTCCTTCAACATCTTTGCATGCAAGATCAGAACTGAGACAGTGGAATTTAGATACGCTTACAAGCCAAGATTTGATTAGAGTAGAAATATTCTGTGTTTTAAAAGTCTGTTAAAATTTTAACTATTGCTAAAATACTAAGTCTGTCACTGCTTACAACTTATAAATTAACTACAACACAAGCATACAATCATCTGTGTCTGAAAGCTTTCAATCAGTATTTTAAATTTATGTATGATACACATAAGAAGCTATCTAGACAAAATCCTCACTCAAGAAAAGTTTAAAAGTTACAATAAAAAGCAATTCCATTGAAATTCTGGCTATCAGACACTTGCATGTATACAGGAAGCTAAACCGACTACAAATAGTAACTGAGTCAAAGAACAAAAAAAAACACAATCTACTCAATCTACTACAGAACAGTTGAAGATCACTTGTATCAAAGGAGCAGATAATAATAAAATTAGCAATTTTGTCTACAGAGAATCTACTTACGTTTTAGGAAACAAGGACCAACGTACAGATGTTCTTATGTAGACACACTATGTACTAAAAGTTTGCTTCTGAAGCTACTGTTTATGCAGAGATTTACTTGTCTATTGAACTTAAAAACGATGAGACACCTTGGTAGTCAGTAATCCACGGTTACAATAGTAAAAATGCCCAGGGCAGAAAAAGCCTAAAGTAAGCACAATCTGACCTTACTGTTCTATACCTTTTCATGGAGAACTTCCAAGGAGGCACAGGTGTTAGATGCCATTTTGAGTGATGAATTCGTAAAACACTAAGGTACTGCAGATTTTGAGGTCATATACACATGCCTACATAAGTATAAACGTATATAAAAAAATGTAAACAAATGCAATATTTTTAGCTAACTTGGTAGGTATCTCCCTTCATTGATCTGCATATCAAAACCAGTACATACAGTAGGCTATGACTCATATATCTGTCAGTTTCTAAAGGTATCCTAAAATGCTTTTGGAAAAGCCTTAGGGAGCAGTTAAGCACCTTTGAAAGACACGGTTATCAGTATGAGCATCTTAAAGCTGTTGCATCACAAGTACAGACACTGAGGCTGACTGCTCTATGGTAGAGCGACTGACAAGAAGAAAAAAGCTGACTGCATTAATGCATGTTCTTAACCTGAGGCCTCCTAAAAGTCAAAGTTTGATTTTTGGTAGGCTTTTCAAACTTTTAACGGGCCCTTCCTGATTGTCTGAAGTATTTACTGTCTTCATGATTACAGTAAACTTAAGTTCTTAAGTTATCTTCTATTAAAAAAAAAAAAAGTGAGACATATCTTTTCTTCCTCATTAGAAATGCAAACATTTGCTCTGGAGAATTTTGATTAAAGCTAGTAGACACATTGTAATTTTCAAATAAGATGTTATATTAATCAGCCCTTGCATGAAGACACAGAGAAAGACTATTTCAAGAAATTTAAGTTCTTAGTGATATAGAAAAATTTCACAAAAAAAGTGAGGCAGCATGAATTTCAGTCTTACAAGTCTGACAGTGCTACTTGAAGAAGTTACAGTGCAAACTGCAGACATTTACACTGTTTCAAGAAAACATCACACACAAAGGAAGGAAATTTTAGCAATTCTTTAATCTTTATGGAAATCAAAGAAAGCTGCAAGACAAAAGCACATAGATTGACATAGGTGCTGATGACAGTTTAACCAGATCACAGGGAAAGCCAGTGGAACCACACATTTAAATAATTGCTGTGATTTATTACTTACCGTATCCCATATCTGAAGCTTTATCTGTTTTCCATCAATAGTTATCATTCGAGCCCCAAATTCTACACCTGAAGAGATTTTACAAAAGATTACATTATTAGTATAGATCAGAAAGAAGAATGACAAGTACTATGAAAGCAAGAGTTAACATTGTATTTGTAGGAAATAATCTCTTTCACAATCTACTTTTAGTTAATTTTCTAGCTACTTCCAAGAACTGGAAAGTTTTCCAGAGGAAAGAAAACTATTACTTTCCAAGTGCTTTAAAAATGGGTTAAGTAGAGCAAGCCTCACGGAGGTATTTCCTAGTTTTCCAAATGGCTTAGTAGCTCAGGGTCAGAGGGAGAAAAACATGTGCATCTGAATACAAACAGGAAATTGAAGAGTCACAGTTATTTTAACACTCTACCAACCACAGATTGCTAAAGCCAGTTTAGAAGGAATTAAATCTGTAATTCTTTATCAATAAAATATTCTATTAAGTGAGCATACAAATGTCACCTTCAACAAAACAAATTTTATTAATGTATTAAAACTAGTCTGCCTTTATTAAAAAATAGTGCTTCCATAATTCTAGCTAGTTAAAGATCAAATTTAATAACCAAGGGAAAAAAATTAATGTGTTTCAAATAAACAAAAGAAATTTCTTCAATGGAAAGTATCAGCCTTTTGTACTGTCTTTCTAAGCATTAACAGTAAATTAAGCATGGACTGATGCTATTAGTATAGCAGTTAAACATGTAACAAATGTCAAGAGATAGTGGACATATTTAAAGGCTATAAAGTTTCCATTGATCTATGTTTCATATAGCCATTATTTAAGAAAAAAAAAGCAAGATCTAGTAGCTTAAGTTTTGTCTAAAATTGGTCACTGTCTAGATTTGAACCAAGGTCTTCCACTTCAGCAGTCCTGATTTAAAGTACCCCAAACTTCCTTTCCAAAGCTTGTTGAGACTATTTGGGGGAAGGTGGGAGAGTGGGAAGCATGGCTTTCTGCAGAAAGACTTTCTGAGAAGGGGAGGCTAGAGAAGAACCACTTCCCCTACCCAGGATATTGGAGCCAAATAAAAGCATCCAAATAACCTGCAGTAACTGTATGCAAACGGATTGAAAGAATGGAGGGGGAGGGCCAGATAAAAGGAAGCAGTGAATGACAAGGCTTTCTCTTAAACTGACTGCAAAGAAAAGGAAACGTCCTTGGACTACTATGAGTATTAACTCTGCAGGTATTACTTGGTCTCAAAATGCAGGTACAGAGCTGCTGACTAAAATCCAGCAGTAGTCCTAAATGTTTAGATTCTACACACAGCCCTGTGAAAAATTAAAAGGATATTTATCGTGTACCATCAAAATACCTACTGAGAGAAAATTCTGATTTTGAAACAGCACATGCAGTTTGAAGGTAGGTTTGTTCTCTTAAAGAAGGAATAGAAGCTGTTCAAGTTTACACTAAGATATGTCCTAAGCGCAATGAGCAAACCAAACAGAATGTTTGCAGTTGTTTCCGTCACCTGTACCTACCACCAGTTACTGTGGGGGTTTTCTTGGTTGGGATTTTGTGTATATGTTTCTTTTTTTATTGTTGTGGGGTTGGGGTTTTTTGGCAGGGGGGACTGTTTTGGGGTTTTTTGCCTCCCAACGTTGCTTCATGCAGCTTCTCCCTCCTTAATTTCTTTTAATAACAGATACTTAAATTTCCAAAGGAAAAATAAACAGAAATAGTTGCTGCATTTTAAGTTCTTTTAGAGTACATTATTACAATTGTGCAAAATTCTGAATGCTCAAAGACAGAAAAATACCTGCTTATACACATTCTATCTTTCCCCACATTTAGTTTTCATTAGTTTCTCTACAAATTTCCTAAATCCTAAAGAGATAATATTTTAGGCTTGCTATACTAAAATTTGGGGCTGAATTTTGCACAACTCCAGATGAAATGTGTTTCTTACACATTTCCCATTTCAGTTTCCCTTCTCCTCTCCTGAGCTGCTCACAGCAGGAACAGAATGTGCACTACCATTGGCTAAAATCATTGCATTATATTGAAAAAAACCTGGCTATGTAACACAAGGCTTTTTATTCAATCTATTGGTTCTTAGGAGTTTCAACATCATCAACTGAAAGTGCATCAAGCAATATCAACCCATCCCACCTTGCCCTGTATGGGCATTCATATGACTGCAAAGCCTTGTTCTTTATTTATGTCTATCTTTTTAAATCTGTTTGGGTAATTGGGAGAACCATTCTCTTAGCCAAAACACACAGAGGCCCTATCAGTAAAATGAAAGGAGGCTGCTTTCAGCCTATGCCCTTTCTTCTGCTTTCCATGCAGCTTCCCATGCACCATTCTTATACCATTCGTAATGTTGCTATCCAGGTTCACTTCCTTATCACAGTAGCCTCAATTTTTGCTCCCAGATTTCAGGTAGCTACGATGCCAGGCAAAGAACTGGCACTACAATCGCCCTGCTGAAGTGAATGCTTCCCACAGCCCGTCAGTCTGCTGATGTGACAGGGCTGCCAAAGGCACAATACATAAGGTGTCATATACTTGGCAGGTCTAAAGAAGAAAAGAGGACAGTAACTCATGCCTACCTAAAGAACTCAAGCCCTTTATTCAGCAAGCCTATCTGCTGCTAAGACCTCAGAAATATTTGAAAATTGCTGTTAGCCTAAGAATTTGAATTATCTTAAAGAGGCAAGCACAAGGTGTGGGAGGACTGTCAAGAAAGAAAGAGAAGCTGTAACCAAACCACTTGATACATTTTGCTACATGAAGAATATTTGTTTATATTGCAAGCATGCATTTCAGCACTCCCAAACACGGGAAGCCTACCTATTCCAGGGCACAAACTAAAAATAGAGACTAGGGATACATTTTGTGCAAGGCTCATAATGATTAGAGCTGTTAGATTCCTTGAAATAACATCAAGTTCAAAGGTTCTGCAATCTTATCAGAGATCAGCATCTGTTACATGCTTAACAGTGAAATCGATCTGAAGACTAAGCTTTATTCCCACACTATACCTCACATTTTGTGCAGAAATATAAATAAAAGTTTGTATCATTTACTGTGGTTAGATTAGAGGTCATGTATTCTGTCAATAAATATTAATTTCCCTCTAGTATCCATATCAGATCATATCTAACAGAAATGGTCCACATTTCTGCAGGAGACAGGAAGAAAAATCCCTGTCCCTTCCAAACAGTGAACACCTTCACACTTCAACCCTTCTCTATCCAGAAGGTAGTTTTCCAAAATAGTAAATTTGTTTATTCAGCTTTAAGGTTAACTTGGCTTTAGTTTATCTGTAACTGGTCTTTTCAAGGTGCTGTGGCTAGGCTAATACTCTTTCCTAGTGAAAATTCTGCCATGTGCACTACCATCAAAGCATTTCAAGCTTGGTCAATTCTGTTTCCATGCTCAGTTTTTTAGTTTTTTTGAAGAGACAGCTGAGATACTATAGCCATGAATTTTTTCAGTTGCTTCAGACTGTACCTTCCCATTGAGAAAAAAAAAAAAAAGACTTCCACTCAGCTTTATTAGCAAGAAATATACATCAGTTAGAGATTCAGTGCTATCATAACACAGCACAAATCCTATGCTACTATAGCACAACAAACTCCTACATGCATGCTGAAGTACCCTAGCTGCTTAACTATTTAGCATTGTGGGGACCAAAAGAGACCTACCAATAGTGAGATCGTGGACTGGTTGAAACCGCTTGTCTGTAAACTGTAACAATAAACATGATTTCCCAACACCTGAAAAAAAAAGGCAGAAAAGAAAGTTTTAAGCACATAAATCAGTTAAAAAATAGAAATTAATTTCAGTAGATGGTATATATTGCTCAAAGTTCCTCACTAGAAATACACTTCAAAGTAGGTGAACTCTAGTATGCAACTTTTTTGTAACATAACAGCTTTCAGAGTTTCAGAAACACTGAAATCAGAGCAGTAATTTTCAGAAATTGAACAAAAAATAGTTCTTCTTTTGAAGTAGTTCTGCCCTTAAAATTAAGGGGAAAGAAGTTTTCTAACAGACCTTCAAAGTATCATTTCACATCCTTTCTCCACAATAACTACACATCTTGATACTCCTCACATCCTTACATCTGCTTCCCTTTCAGTACTTCCAGCTTTCTTGCAATCTAACTAGAATCTCAGTAGCACCCTACTCTGCCCTATCTCCTAACCTATCAGCTCGAGTAGCAGCAGAACATATACAGCTGCTTACAGCCACTACATGCTACTGCACACACTGGTTACCAATAGGCTAAAAAAAATAGTCCAAGCAAGACTGGCAGCAACTGAGTTCAGATTACAGCCAGACAGGCAACAAAAACATTGTGCCCATCAGGACCCCAACTTTTGACCCAAATGAGTTAACTACTGACACTGGTCAGCAAATGGGTAATTTCTTCTGTACACGAAAACACAAAAAAGTAAAAGTTAATGCAGTCGATCAGAAGTACTCAAAATACCTAGGTGTCCTGGTTTGAGCTAAACACAACCAATTCTGTTCAGTGATACTTGCTTCTCAGCTCAGTCTCTTCTTAGAGGCTGCACTTTCTTAAGGCAGCAGCATGTTTTTGCAGACAGTGTGTGCTACTGGCAGTGATAACACCTGATGTTTACAGTTACTGCCTGGGACTGGTATGCAGACAGGCTCCTGGTTATACTTATTCCTGTAGTGACCAAGGCCACTGCTGGCTCTTGTGTGTCACGCTGGGGGTGTTAGGAAGTAAAAAAGGTCACAAGGAAGTAAAAGCTCGCACCTCTGGGGAGTAATAGACAGGACAGGTGACCAACAAGAGTATTCCATTCCATATATGTCATACTCAGTATAAAACTGAGGGACCACAGGGGTTAGGCCTTTTTATTTAATGGCCAGAGTCTGAGGAGGACTCTGATCTGCTTTTGATCACGAGCCTGAGTTCCTGAATCCAGCTCCTGTATCCAGTTCCCCTCTGCCGCTGAGCCTGGGACTTCCCCGGTGCCACCTGCTCTGTATTATCAGCGGGGATTGCTATGGTGGGGGGGGAGTCGGGGTTGGGATTAGATTTGGTTTCATGATTTGTATATATTCATATGTAGTTCATTATTTTTATTATTTCCTTATTATTTCTATTAGTGTTTCATTAAAGCTGTTTTAATTTTGATTTTTAATCCATACTCTCTCTGCCTCATTCCACTTCCTTCCAATTTTGGGGAGGGAGAGAGGGTTAGAGAGCATCTGTCAGTGTCCAGTGGCTGGCCCAGCCCTAACCCTTGTCACTAGGTTTGTAAACATAACACTTTTTACAGTTAATTTTCCCTAGTTCTTTTACCTGGAAGGCTAATTCTTCCTGTTCTGCTCAAGTTTCCTATTTTCAGCCTTTAAAAACTTTACAGTCATACATGTGGTTTACATATATTTAAACTCTGAACTACTGTCACATAATATACAATATCACAGC
>NW_009736988.1:44255-52675 GCF_000703405.1 Apaloderma vittatum
ACTGTCTGCTTTATCTGTCCAGCAAGATAAGGCTATTTTAGCCACATACTAGGTCAGTACCAGCTGATCAGAATTAACGTATCTGTTAATACAAAGACAGCAAAGAAAGGAGAAGAGTCACACTGCAAAACACAAGATATGCATACCAGAGATTGTATATAGTGACACTGATATTTCTACTACTAAATTCAGCAAAGTTTTTTAGTGTAGTTTTATGAGGAAACAAAACCTACACAGCCGTAATCACTGCCCACTTGTCATTTTCATCTTAAAACACCAAGACCAGCGGCCAGTTTCAATCAAATCTAACAGAAATAGGAGACTTGCATTTAGTTTTGTCACAGAATGAGTTGTGACAAACTGATGACACTCAGAGATTAATATCCCAAGCAATGCAGCAATTCCAGTGGCCCAAGCCAGTTATTGCTGCTGCTGTCCCTACTCTCTTCCCTACAGCATGGTTGTGCACATTTCTGCACATGGCTTAGATGAGTTCTGAAGCAACTTCAGTTGTCTGCTAGGTTAGCATGTTAATCTGACAAGGACAGTGACAAAGCAGACAGAAATGGCTTAATGCAGGGTCAGACAAGCATGAGAATTAGTTCAAATGAGGGAAGAGAAATGCAGCAGCCAGTAGATCAACAGCTTAAGAGTGGCATGCAACTATAGCCCAAGGTAAAGTTCGCAGCATCGGCCTTAACAGGTCTCTTTTCTGCTCCTCTCTGGTTTATGATAGCACATTCTCAGAACATAAGCAGCTTAGAAGCAGGTACAGATTTTGTCCAAAAAATCAGTGGATGTAAGAGAAGTGGATGAGGAATGGAGGGAGCACTAGAGGTAAGAAAAACAGGAAAAAGGACATGTGGAATATTGGAGCTGTAGGGACAAAGAAAACAAAACTAAGAAATCTTAAAATATTAATAATTCTTCTACTCAGAGTACTGTATATATACAGATAACTTTTATACCACCAACGAAATATGGCTGTCACACCACAGAACATAATAACCATTCCACCTACAAAATCCAACCTATAAATTACACCAGAAATAGCATAGCTTTTGCCACTAACTTGACATGAATTCACTAGCACTGGATAAAGAAGAATGTCAAAATTATCCAGTATTTCCGCACAAATCTCACAAAGAAGATTTTAAAACCTAATGAACAAAATGACACTTGATGAGGTGTCCCAGCACTAGTTCTCAAGTAGCAATCTGACATTTCTTCTTGAAAGTGGTGACCAGACTGTTGGTCCAGTAGAACATACAAACACTATCTATCATCAGCACAGCAAAGATGACAAGCACATACTTTTTGATGCAAGCCCTGACTCAAACTGGCACAAGATTATTGCACCTCTAGGTACTTTTACAGGCGTTTTAGAAGCAGACTGCAGGCTCATGGGTTCACACACAGAAACAGAGGAAATAACTAGTTTCTGCTTAACACCATTCCTGTTTCCTGCTACTTCAGAACCTCTCACCAAAACAAGTCTGTAAGTCCCTAAGTTTTGTGCTGCTGACTGAAGAAGAGGTTCAAAAAGTTGCAAATGAAGTTGTAGTATATGTTAAGTTTAGGTTATAAATATTTTATTGCCTGCATTTAATAGAAATATTTTGGTTTAATTTTATAGTTTTAAGACATTGCAAGTTTGTTACAGGAAAGTTCTTATGAGAATAGCTCGTGACTCCTTCACTTCCAGAGCCTGAGCAGACTATGCTGTCATAGACGCAGCCAAGAACCTGCACCAGAGCTGTACATGAGCTCCTGAGCTGTTTACCACCTTGTGACAAAAACAGATGCTGCAAAGATCAATTAACAGTTGCATGGCAGCTAATTCCACGGCATACAGATGGTTTAAGGTAACTACGCTGGTTAACTCTAAGAGCAAAGTGGCTGAGTAGCTGTTTACCAGCTATCTCATTCACTTAGCACTGTAAATCTTATGCCTGAAATGAGGCAGACACTCTGGGAAAAGTAGTTAGGCATGTCTTATGACAGTCAATTGTAGAACACAAAAGCAACATAATCAGTTATTTATTAGCTCACTTTCCATTTTACTGCCACAATTAGTTCAACCTAGCTTCAGATAAACCACCTCCAGAGGAAAAAAAAAATCTTAGTATCCTAAAACAAGATATGGATACACTTTACCAACAATCATAGCAAACAAAAGCTCTTGCTTAGGAACAAATTAAAACAATGTGCTCAGAGCGTAGCAGTGTGCTGCTTTGCAAGGGCCTGTTCCAGGATACCTTCATCACTTCTTAGGACTCCACCAGTGATGGGGAGTGGAACTTGTACTACAGCAGTTTCACTTTCTGGCTCTGAATTCCAAACCAGCAGCCTGAGCTGGTTCTCTAAATTCCTCTGCTTCCCTTAACAGTTTCCTCTTTATCTGGGGGCCCCTCTGCAGCCAGTTTCCCTAGGCAAAGGGTTGCCAGAGCTTTGTCATTGTCCACCTTTGCCCAACCACAATTCAACACCTCCCCTTCCTCATACCAATGCCAGTGCTCATCACAAGCCAGGAGAGCTCCGTGGCAAAGCTAAACTCTCCCTTCTTTCTCACTCATAAGGTTATGCAGTGAGCTAAACCAAGAAACAGATCCAGCATAAAACTACAGTCAGCCAAAACACTAGGCTGTGCATGAGACTAGGGCTACAAAATATATAGTAAAGGGAAGGGCTTTTCTTTTCAGTAGCAGGCTGCACTCATGACAATTAAGAAAGCAGTTCTGGACTCAGTACAGGTGATGATACAGCTGAGCCAGTTAAACAGCTTTTGCAAAGAGAGCTGACTTGCTTTCTTCACTTCCAGCTCCTGTGACTCCCTGTGAATAGTGCAAGGAAAGCTCAGTTGTCAGCTGCAAAGTCAGAGGTGCACTACCATCAACATGTGGAAAACCACCCAAGTTTTTCTTACCACTAGACAAAACTCATCAGTGTTCCTTGAAATTTGGTTGTCTTCAAAGCTGATCTGGCTCAAAACTAAAAACACTTCAAAGGGGAAAAGGGGCTAAGATAATTTCCTTATATGTTCACATAAGCACTACTACAGCCCAAGAAAAGTAATAAAGGAAAAGAACTGCAGTAGTAGTCATCCCCATCTGGGTATCAAAACTGAATCCTGAAGATAAATCTCTTTAGTTAACCTGCTAGTTGACTCTGTCGGGCAGACTCATTCCTTCCCATACAGTTCCACCTCCTTATGCAAAATGGCTCTTAAACTCTTCTGACAGGACCTACTCTTTGTTTGGTTTTGTTTTTTAAAATAATCTTTGTGAGTTGAACTGGCAGTCTGAAGAACCAGACAAGCACTGATGCCGACAGCTAAGGAGCAGGAGTTCATAGCTAAGACAAGGAGTGGTAACTGAATCCACCCATTTTGGCAGCAGATTAACTCAGCCATCTTACAGAGTTGTCTTGTTGTTGCTTCACACAACTGGGCGATCAATCAGCTCGTCACCCACAGCGATAGGGTGACTCCTGCTTTGGTACCTTGCTCTCACTGATCGTCCTCAGTCCAGTTTCCTCCTTTGAAAGTATGCCAGACCTTGGAAAGCACTTCCTGACCTACTTGTCTGATTCAGCTACCAAGCGAAAAAAAAAAACAAAAAGAAGGTAGTTTTCTACTGCATTGGCAGGTTGATTCAGCTCACGGTAAAGTATCAAAGTCACGACAAAGTAAGGGAAGCAAGACCCACCTCCTTTCATGTGTCACCAACTATGACAGCTTGGATGCTCTTGAAACCAAAGTCACAATATCAACTGAGCTGAAAAAAGCTTCCTGCTTCCAGTAACTCCCTTTAAAAATCAAACAAATCTTTAAACGGGTTAAGGAGAGTCTCAAACAATATAGATTCTGAAACCAACTCATACTTAAATCAGGTAATTAAATAATACAAATCTCACAAGATACATCCCTCTAACCTGGGTTATGAGGTACTTCTTTCTAGGAGTCAGCCCAGTTTCCAGATGTTTCATAAGCCCTTTTCCTACCACAGGCCACAGCTCATTCCTTCTCTTGTTCCTTTCCAACCATAGCATCTTTATGCAACTCAAAGTGCAGTAATACCCCTTCATAAGCCTAAGTATAATGAGACATTAGCCTAAAGCAAAAATTTTTCTTAACCTCTTTTCAACAAGTTATCTGATAGTCAGAAGTCTGTCACCATATGGGAAAATTTTATTTAAACTAATAGGAAGGACAAACTACCAAATTCCAAACCATCCACTATAGAGCTAATGGTCTTCACATACTAATGTAAGCATGGATGAGAAGGGGAGAAAAATAACATCCAAAATTCTTCATGATGGCTATGGAAGTATGGGAAAAGTAATAACATAAAAATGGCTTTTTAACTCTTTCAAAAATTATTCAACTTCAATACTTCAATAAACACTGCTGTAAATTTACAACAGCATACCTGAAGTCAATTATGCAATTTTTATTCTCTACACAAAAATTAGTGCAGATCTACAAACTGAAAGGAGCTGGCTCAGCTTCATCACATTCCATTTAGTATGGCACTACCCAACTGAGAACTGCAGGTTTTAAAAATATAGAAATAAAAATTCTTTCCAAACAAAGTTAAACTACATGAATCCATAGAAAAGCTATCTGTGCCCTGGATGATCACAAAGACTTAGAAAACTGCCAGCTATTCATAATAAAATAGTTCCAGTCAAGGCTGGAGGGGCATGTTTATTGTTATTTTTTGGGGGCACAGAGGGAACATTTTTTGAAGGTTAGAATTAGCACAAGGGCAGACAGTAACAGTCTCATAAAACCATTTGTATGAGCATCTACTTACAGTTTGTTAATTCCAGTTAACTTCCAAGAGGCTAAGAAGATATACAACAACTAATATCTGTTCTTTTATGGACGCAAGTACCACAGAAAGGGTCTCCAAGCAAGATTTAAGTAGTACAGATCAGTACTCTGGTTTTCAGTATGAACAAGTTCTCAAGCTATCACAGAGTGTTAACACCAGCTCTAGTGGGATCAAAACCAATTTAGCTGAGAAGTATTGTCACATACTCTTAGAAAATAGTGGCAAGTGGCTCTGGTCATGCACATTGCGAGGTAGTTAGAGCTGCTGTTCCAGAACTAAGTGTAATGACACTAAAAACATTTCACAAGGAAGATCAAAAAATAAAGCTAATTCAATTGCTTGATTTCAACATTTGAGAACCTCCTAGACAAGTGAAATGGTTGGCTGGACAGTTTGCTTTACTCTAGAGAGTGAGAAGAATTAGATCAGCGAGCAATTATATTTTCTTCCCCTGGTAAGAATAACTTGGAGATATTGTTGGTTTATAACCAGCACCCATCTGCTGAAATTGAAAGGCAAGCTAAAGTTCCTTATACTCAGCTTCGATGGCTGCTGAACTAACACATTTAGGAAAAGCAGAAGACAAGCCTGCTCATGGAAGAAGCAGCAACACTGGTCATAGAGACATTTAGAAGGGATAACGCTAACAAGTTATGTCTGTGGCAGGAAATCTGGCTGTTGCAAAACTGATACTTCAGCTATACACAAGTTCAGTAGCATTCTCTGGTGGGATCTAGTAAACATATGCATTAAACAGGATTTTCTTATGTTTGAATATTAAACACTCTGGGACAAAAATAAATAAATATCCAGCTCTACTCTTCACAGAAATCTCATGTATTATTTCCAGTTTATTCCCATGTGGTACACAGCTAGTAACAAAATATTTAAGCAGAAGATTTCACCATTATACAGAAAAACTTTTAACAAAAAAAAATTACAGACTTTCAGTCACCAGCTGCAAAACCAGGCAATACTTGTGTGCTAAGAGTGTTCACCCTAGCTCAGGCACAGTCCATCCTGACTTCATCTGGTGGCCAAAAGCAGATGTTTAGGGAGGAGTGGATGAACACACCAACTCCTATCAGCAATCAAAATGACACAGACACTATCAATCACAAGGCAAATGTCTCAGAGGCACAGCCCTAAGCAGAACACCACATAAGCTTCTAAACACATTTGCAAACTCCTGTAATGTTTTGGAAATACTCAGATCAAAAGACTTTTCCTGGTTAACTCTCACAGCAGTCAGTACTCCATATTTGTATTTTTCTCTTAAAGATACCAACTCCATGAAATTCCACAGCCCTTGTCCCACTGATACAATGTAAAAACTATGCAGATGTATGGCAATGTTGTTTGAGTACCTGAGAGACAGCCCTGCCATTTTGGGTCTCTTCCACAACAGAAAACTATATAAATCTTAAAACAGTTCCCACAACACAGAAAAAACATTTAATTAAAAAAAAAAATATATAAAATGTAACAACCAGAATAGAATCAGTTCCATGTTTGCAAAATCATCATGCCTGATGCACCAGCAAAAGAAAAAGTCACTGAATGTCAGTGACCAATGAAGCAATGCAAGGGGACAAGTGCTGTTGAGCAAAAAGAAGTCTTGCAGAGTTGGTTTCTGTGGCTGTCATTTTAAGGGACTAAGATCATACCAAATTCCTGTGTTTAACCAGATGAAAGCATGTAGAATCACAATTCAGAAGACACATGCAGGTGTCTTGTATAACTGCAGGGGTTTTTCATTGGTTTATGGTTCACATAACCCACTTTGTTTCATAGTGCTGAAAAGAAAGACGAGCTAAGTGTTAACATTTGTCCTCAGCTGATGCTGTCTTACTTTTCTCCTACAGTTTGTTTACAACTAATTGCTGAGTCACCAGGCAGCTTATCCATTTCCAAAGACCCTAAATCAAATCCCAGAGATAAATTTCTTGATCACTATGAAAACTACATGGCCTGCAAGGCCACTGGAGTATCTTCACAGATTGGAATGCTGTGGCAGACCACCACTGGAGCTAAATAGGACTGTCCTGATCCACTCTAAATTTCTACCAGCAGAGCTGCGAGTTCAACTGCCTTCATCTGAGGATCAGTATTAGTAACACCTGAACTACCAGTCATTTTGGCAAGAAACAACTGCAAGCAACATTACTATAGCGGAGTCTGATGAGCCAATTAGAGTACTTAAAAGGCTCATAGGAGATCTAAATAAAAGCTAAACCAACTTACCACTATCGGCATATTTAATTCACTTCAAGAATAATCGTTGCAGTAGTTTTAATTAGCTTCCTGTATCAACTCTGAATAAAAGCCACAGGAATTTAAAAAAAGAAACCACCACACAACAAAACAACACCAAAACCCCCTCAAACTTGTGAGCTGTTTTCCTCTCTATGTTCCCTTTCTCTACCTCACTCTTCCTATATCTGGCTCTTAAGCAGCTGAAACTTCAGAATTGACACACATCCATTCTATATATTTCAAGAAACTGAAATGCAGAAGCATAGCACAGACTGCTACACTGTTTCATTGTAAAAACTGAATCAGTATACAATCTATGTAGCAAAGTAACTGTTTGCTGCTGTCTCTACCACTTTAACAATTACAGTTTTTATCATCTACAGCTCAATGCTTCCAACACAGTTATTATAGCTGTGACATATTTCTTAAGGTTTGTTTGTACTACAGCTACTACTGCAGTAACCTAAAAAGGCTTCCAGAGTTTAAAAGCAGGTTTAAAAAAAGATAAAAATCACATAGTAGTTCCATGCAGTGTTTTTAACAACCTCAAGTGCAATGCAACTGCAATGTATAATTATACGCTAACAACAGATAATTTGGTTCATAGGTATGAAGGGCAATTATGTAGGTATCCTTGGAATAGCATGCAAAATAACAGCTGTGTCATCAAACTTAACGAAAGTATTTATTCAGGTATGAGGAAAACAAGAAGCTAGATGCACAATACCCAGGTACAATAGCTAAGTAAGTTACCTTGTCCTCACAACAGTTTGATGAAAGTATGCTACTTATATCCAAACCACACTGAGGAAGCATTGAATATACTGGCAAAGGGGCTTCAAATAGCAATTCCTATCAGCATATGGTTATACCCGCAGGATTCATAAGCATTATGAGTTTTTACACAGCAGCCAATAGCAAATAGAAGGCATTATGTTTTTAAAAAGTGGTAAGCAAACTGGTGAAGCAGAGAAGAGACCACATAAGCAACCAGAATCATCTGGGAAAACAGCTGTAAGAAAAAAAATATTTTAAAAAAATCCCTGTATATTGGAAGGAAACAGCCAGGGCTTATAATTCCTCTCTGACAGCATGCCTTGCCACTGCTTGATACAGCACCTCCAGCCTGGGCTGGAAAGGGCATCCCTCTGGCCTGAGCTCATGGTACCTCACAGCAGCAGTCCGGGCCCTGTCACAAAATTGTGGGCCGGACGGCATGTGGTGCCTCTCAGGCCTCATCGCAGTAAGGATGCAAATAAGCGGCACTACCCGAGTAGCACAAGTTTTACAGCGACAGCACCTTCTCCCGCCCCTGTCCCCGGCTCA
>NW_009736989.1:0-322 GCF_000703405.1 Apaloderma vittatum
CCTGGAAGCTTCCTAATAATATC
Organism: Apaloderma vittatum; assembly: GCF_000703405.1. Lineage (NCBI taxonomy): Eukaryota > Metazoa > Chordata > Aves > Trogoniformes > Trogonidae > Apaloderma > Apaloderma vittatum. Next base: position 24 of record NW_009736989.1, read on the forward strand.
CTTAACCCGGCCCCAGGGAGGCGGCAGACTTCCCTGTGGATTGAATCCAGGTGACAGATAGGGCCCTCTGTTCCCCTCAGAAGGGAGTCTCCCACAGCAGTTACCCTCCTTTTTTTCTTGGACTAAGAAGTCCTAATGCATGTGGCTGACTGATTCACCCTTGACAGCCCTATGGATGAACCTCCACCTGTCTCTTCTTTTGCCTGGCTTTCATCGTCTAGAGCCCCAGACCTGTTCTGCAAGGGCAACTGGGCAGGTGAGGGAGGTTGGGCAGGGATTTTCCTTCCTCTCCTTGCAGG
>NW_009736990.1:0-45049 GCF_000703405.1 Apaloderma vittatum
TCCCCTCTGCTGCTCTCCAGCAGGTCAGTCCCCGACCTGTGCTGGCACGTGGGGTTATTCTTTCCCAAGTGCAAAACTCTACACTTGCCCCCATCCCTCCAGCCTGTCTAAGTCTCTTTGAATGGCTGCACAGCCTTCTGGTGTGTCAACCACTCCTCCTAGTTTTGTGTCATCAGCAAACTTGCTGACAACACTCTCTAATCCCACATCCAGGTCATTGATGAATATATTGAAAAGCAACAGCCCCAGCACTGACCCCTGAGGGACCCCACTAGACACTGAGAAATCCTTCTTCCTGACAGAGCAGGGAGGAATTGGGGAAAATTGTGCTCACTTTGTACCTGGGCCAGAGTAAAAACAAAGAGTCCATGACCACAAGGTAATGCCATATTTTAGGTCATGGTATTTCACCTAGTGTGACTGAATAGGAGCTCGTTTTAACCAAGGATATTAAAAATGAATAAACTCTATGGTATTATGCTATTTTCAGGCTTAATATAAACCCGTTTTGTGATTAGGAGATGAAAAGCAATTAGAATCTGTATATGACAACTGCAAACATCTTCTTAATTGTCAAGAATGTTAAAGTATTTTAACAATAAGTCCACCTTATAAAGTTGAAGGATATTATTACGAAGACTACTATTATGAGGATTATTACAAATATTATAGTTATTGAACAAGCAATTATATTTTTCATAATTGATTATAAACACTCAAAAATTCATAAATATCAGTGTGGCCTAATTACCGTGTCAAAACGATCTAAAAATTATTTTCTTATTTCCAGTTTTTACCAGAATCACTACAAATTGCAGAAGATGGCAAAGAGCATGTTTTGACCGTTCTGAGCACTGTGCCCATCACTTGTCATGGGCACGATTCCTGTAAAATTACTTTGCAGCTAAGTACTGAGGATTTGGGTAAGTTTTACATACTGGCATTGTATCAATATGATTACTTTTTCATGTATTTATGTTACAGTGACTTCTACCAGAAAATGTGAGATGTAAATATCAACAAAGGGCAGAAGCTAAAAAATCAACAAAGTAGGCTGTATATTTGTTTGCAAAATAAAGTAGAAGATACTATCACACATGTTTTTGAGGGGAAAAAAAAATCTGACTAGCAATAACCTGAACAGCAGTCCACTGAGATTTATGGATGAAATGGCTGTGAGTAAAAGAACTTATTTTAAATTCCAGGAGTATAAAATTCCATTTAAAGTTTTTGTAGCGGCAATGGTCTTAGGTGGAATAATTTCATTAATTATCAATAAGAAGCTCACCTGCAGATTTATTATTCAGCAAATGTGTACTGAAGCCTTTTTTCTTTCTTTTGCTGGCTTAAAGCTTTTGTCTAACTTAACATAGAAGAAAAAATCATTCTTATGCTTATATATTATTCTTTTCAAAAAGTATTTTTTTCACTTGAAAACACTGACAATGTCACTTAGAAAACTCTTGCCCTTTTAATCAGTAAATGCTCTCCTCAGGTTAACCTGGTGGAATAATATGCCAAACCAAGGGGGGCATCCATATGTAGTTACTTTCCATTTGCTCTAAATAAAACACCCAACCCTTTTTCTAACAAGGCATTTACTTCTCTCCCATAAGTGACTCGATGAGATAAATGTTTACAGATAGAATTACAGCCACAATTTCTCTACCCACAAAAAGCCAGCTCACAAAAATGTTGGCAAACCCAGATAGTTCCTGATACTTTTCCCTTTCTAAATCTCTCTCCTTTCTCTCCTCATCATCAGCCAAGTGCTCAGACAGAAGAAAAAAATAATTCAAATGGTATCATAACACAATGTTCTTAAACTGAACAGCACCTTATGGTTCCAGCAGCTGTGTTGGCTCTTGTATGAGGAGTACTTTGCATTTCTCCATGGCTCAGTACTGCTCTGTTCTACATATTGCTCTTGGCTTAGAGTCTGCTGGTCCACCAGACAAACATCTGCTGAGCTCATGGGAACAGATTTTCTTAGTTAGAGGTAGCTAAGAGCACAGGCTGGTGTGTGTTGGGACGTCCCCATAGACTCCAAGCAACTTGGACACCTACCAATCATTAGTCACATAGACTGTCAAGGTCGAGTTTTTTAACTCACATTTTCTCAGGCACTGATAAAGCCTTTCAAAACCTCACTGACGATGAATGCGTGGTCCAGGAGATCTCAGGTGGGAGAAGATGATTTCGACAGATTGGACTGAGATTGAGGCTGACCCCTTGCCAGGGTCTTCTCCAGTCCCACAAAATGCACTTGACTGGAAGAAAGAGGGAGGCAAGACTTGGCAAAACAGCTTTAATTTCCAGCTGCCAGTAAGTTGGTACCAAGAGGTGCCAGGATGGAGGCACAACCCCACTGATTAACTAATCCTTGAAGGAAGTTGCCAGTGAAGCAGAAAATTTCTGTTAGTTTTAATCAACTCATTTCTGCAGCTTAAACCAAAAATCAGCTCTGGCCCTTGATTGTTCCATCCTGAGGCTATTTCCTGGGATGACACTTGGGCCGTTTATGATCAAGTGAGATATCTATATGTACTTAAGATTGAGTAGCTGCTGTGGGGTGTTTGCATAACGACGTTTGGTTTGTGCCTTTATTGTCTTTAGGGTCCATTAGTTTATCTGACGGAATACTGTGGGCTTCTGAAAAACGTAGTGTCAGCCACGGCACCATAAATTGAAAATAAAAACAATTTGAGCTGAGATTCCTTTATACCGAATAAATTAACTGACAAGCTCCTTGTCTGACTGAATCCATGCAACAACGCTGTTGTGCTAATTATGTAGGGAATAAGTGATAAGAAAGCTAATTACAAGCACAGAAATATCTCTCTAAGTTCAGACAGTATCATAACGAGTGCCAAGGCACAGCAGAGCCACTGGAGTTTGGGTTCTGTTAAGTTTATCATTACTATTTTGACAAGATAATTTTCTTTGATTTTAAACTTTTGTTCTGGGTTGTGAGCGCAGCTCATGGGGCTGTAATGGCAATAACTATTCCTCATGGAAACCTCCAATTTAATTGAATCAAGAACCTTGAAAATGAGCCAGGACTTTTCTGTAAGAGTTGAGGCAGCCTTTAAGGATTTGACATGAGAGATAATGCGCCATTAATATTTGCAGGTTTTTAACTCAGTTCCCATAGAACTCTACAGGGTTAACTTAAATGATTTTTTATGAGTCTTTTCCATACGGAATAAAACACTGATTATTTAATTGTGTTAGAAATACCATCTTAAAATACTTGAATGCCACCTCCTATAAATTATGCAGCTTTCTATAAATGGGAAAAAAATAGGAAAATCACTTATGTCCATATCAGATTAATTACATTGCCACCATTTCTAGAACTTTGTTCTTAGCAGCTGATAATTAATGGTATGGGATAGACAACTAAATGCTTGGCACAAACACTAACAGTCCTGAAATCATCAGCAAGATTCTGACTGGCTTCAGTAGGGCCACAGTTTCATTTTTTACCCACAAAAGCAGTCACGAAGGGTTGGGTGACTCCCTGAGGAGCAGGAACATGCTACGAAAAAAAAAAAACCAAATGTCTCAGAACCAAATGCTATCATGAATGAGTGTCTGTAAATAAAAAAATCCCACATCTGTGGAAATAAAAATCCAGGTTTGTCCTTTACCTGAGCCCTCAGCATGAAGAGTCAGGACCCAAGAGAAGTGGACACTAACAGTCTTGCTGCTAGAAGAGGTCTCTTTAGGAAAGAGGTGATGTGCAGAAGCTGAGCTGCACGGGTGACCTGGGTTGCCACTGCCATACTGATTTTGTCACCACCCAGCACTTCTCCACCTGTCACAGATACTTACATAGCCAATACCACCATAGCTCATTACTTGTCCACGTTCTTTTAGTGATTTTAGCCTCACAATGCCTCTGTGAAAGACAGAAATAAAACTACCATCATTTTACAGATTGGAAATTAAAGCACCATAACCTAGCCAAGCCAAAAATACAAATCTGCTGCATTTGCCTTCCTATCATGGATCCAAAATTCACTAAAAACTGACTCAAGAACCTCTGCTTTCTGAACAAAAAAAATTAAAAATCTGTTTATTTTAAATTAAATAACTCCCAGCAGATACCTTCTTATAATAAAGCTAGTGAAAGACAAATGTTTCCCAGAAACACAGACTCAACTCTTTCTTTGTCATTGAGAAACACTCGTCTTCATTCTGGGGGCACAGACCCATAATGATAAGACTGTCATTCCAGAAATATTAGCACCTGTGGAAAGAAAAGCACCAGTGAGTTTTAGTAAACCATCTACTGCAGGGTAAAAATAAATAAATAAAAAGCAGAGTAAAATGTGCCGAGGGATGCCAGACTGAGTCAGTCACAACTGCCTCCATGCAAACCCTGTCTGGTTTCAAGGCACATGTGTCCTGGAATGTGAAACATTTGTGTTGGATGGTAAACAGGGCACGGGCGACTGTTTGGCTAGCTCGTGTCGGACTCGGTGTTGGTGTTCATTTTAGACAGCCAGTTCCTGGGGACGCCAAACATCGCCCTTTCGGCATGCCAGGTGGATCTGCTGCGGGCGCCCTGCTCGGGAGGCAGCTGTGCAGCAGCCACGCTGACGGTGACGGCCGTGACAGACTTTGCTCAGGACGGGAATCGCATCAGCCGCATCAGAGCTGAGCCAGTCGGATGGAAGGATTTGCTTTGGAGGGCTTACACAGCCCAGGACGTGAAGGTCGGGTCTTAAAATAATTTGGAAAAAACTTGTTGAGTTGAAATGGGAGGTTTAGTATCAAAGAAAATGAGATGTTGATAAACCTTAACCACATAAACAGTTGGGGGCTGCTGTCAGCAGAGCAAACCACCAAAATAGCTTCTTTACGCACCAAGAAAACTAATATGTAAAGCCTTGTGCTTTGAGATTTAGGTTTCATTAGTCAGCAGATCAGTAAGGTCAACAGCTGGGTTATAGCTGTAACCAGGTGTGCTTGCATGTGCGGGAACAGAAAGAGAAGAGAGGTTAGGGAATTAGGAGCTTTTCGAGAAGGCAGGAGAGGGAAAGCCAAGGGTTTGGAGAACCGTTTTTGAAACAGCAGAGGAAAGGCAGTGCCTTAGCAGTGAGAAAGGAGGGCTGGGACTCAGCAGTGCCGTGTTCAACTTGTGCCTGTGCCAGGAATCACCAGGACATCTCCAACGGCAGGTGCAGCTGCGCCTTCTCTACGTTTATCCCTGTACAAAACATCCCAAATAAAAACAGTAAGAGGCAATCAGGGAGACAAGCTACTGCAGAAAGATTGGCCAAAGGAGCGTGGTGAGCAGGGACCAGACCGCTGTCTGTGAAGTTGTTTCAGGGCCTCAGCCGGGAGGTTTGAGAGCCGTAATCCCACCGCTGGAGAGGATAAACCAGAGCACAGATTTGACTCAGCTAAATTTCTCAGAGCAGTGGCACATCCAAGCTGGTATATTTTAAGCAACAAAAAACAAACCCTCAATGAAATCTCTGCCTCCACTGCCCTAATTCTTGTGGATTTGCTCATGAGAGAATGAGATTAAACTGGACCAAAAGAATTTTTGTCTTCAAAGGTAAAATGCCTAGCGGGGGACTATATCCCTTGCTCTCATGCACAGGCTTCTTTCAAACTTTTTAAGATTCTTAAATCAGAAATTGCTGCTAATTCAGTGTAGTGCACTCATATATTCATATTTTTTCTTGAAGTTACAAATGCTTTCATTAAAATACAAAAATGTAGCAAGTGTGAAATGGAATTAATCAATTTTGATAATAAATTCCATCTATCTCAGCTAAAACTTGATCTATGGAAACATAATAGACCTTGCTTTCCCTCCCTTCCATTTCCCTATTGCTGCTTTGCAGTTAATTAGAGGCCTTAATATAACACGACTCCTGCAACATACCAAGGAAAAACCCATAAATTAAAATCCACATAATCTTCAGTGCTTCAGACTTGTTCAAATATTTTTGATTTATCTGAAAAATATATCTGAAAAATATGATTTATCTGGAAATGGTGGGCAGAACATCCTGACCCATTCAGACACCTGATAAAGTGGATTTCTTCAGCAAACTAAGACTGCCTACAGCTAGGACTTCCATCCTCCACTGCCATCATGCAAGAAAAAAGCAGAATGCAAAGAGCCACGTGGGTTTATTTGCACAGAGGTTTTACTTAGGGAGGTGGCAGCCATGGAGAAAATAGGAAAATTCTGAGGCACTTCTTTATATCACACTGTAGATACAAATGATACAATTGACCTCAGATCAAAATGCAGTTCAGAGAGGTGTTCAGTATTTCAGGCCTCAAGACCGTCACTCTAATAGCTTGGAATGACAGACACTGGTGGATGTCTGAGCAGCATCTGTGCGACGGCGAAGGGGCATTTCTGAAATACAGATGATGCATTGCCGCAGCTGAGGAACTTTGTCAGGAAGTGTGGTTCTATCTTCGGCATCTTACTCGTTTATTTAATTTCACTACTGTTCCTAAAAGCCAAGTTCTGCCTTGTCACTGAAAGACTGCACAAGGATACAGCAACCATTCTTCTTCCTCGCTCCACGGATTGTGGTAGAACTAACTGAATTGCACGTCTGGACTTCTCCTGGGCAAAGAGAGAGCAAAGAATTAACAGCCCTGGCCAAGAAATCAGCCTGGCAGGCTGGATATAGGAAAACCCTAACACTTCATCACTCCCACAAGGATGACTGGGAGCTCTTCACACTGCGAATCACTACACAACCCTGTCTTGCATTTCTGAGAACTGGATAGCAGAGCCTTCAGCCATGAAAAAGAAACAAAAAAACAAGCCACTGTTTTGAGCAGAAGTGGCAATGCAAGCCCAGCACTGATTGAGATTCAGGTACAGCAGCCTCAGAGTTTGTTGCTCTACGTCTGGCTTTTGCAGGCATGACTGCTCCTTCCAGGGTGCCAGCACTCTCAGATGTCGTCTGTGACCCACCCTGTGCCCAAGTAACCAAGAGCTGATGCAGCTCAAGATCTCTGTTGCTATTGTAGGTCCTTTCCTCTTTTATTCACATGCCGAAAGGAGACAACTCCAGCAGCCTGATTTGGGGTCTCGTCACCAGTACCCGATCAATAACCTGCACATTAAATATATAAATCAGCCATTCACATTCTGTATCAGGTAATCTAAGGACAAATTAGGGGACAGGCAGTGACTACTGCTAAAATATGCTAATGCCACTTAATTACAGCATACCTTATACCATACTTCAGGCATTAAAATTAGTACAATTTAATGAGCACTCTACTCTCTTGATAATTTCAGCGAATGATCTACTTCTTAGCAAAAAAGTTTAATAAAAAACTTCACTTTTTACCAGATAAAGAAAGACAATGCATTACATCAGGTGGAATAGGAGCACTTTGAACTTGCTTATTGCATGTGATTAAACTCCATTGTTTGAAAGCAAAGCCTATTTTGTACCCGTTCGCAATCATGTTTTAGAAGTCAGATTTTAGTTGTACTTGACACATGAATCCTGCCCCTAATGTTTTGTGAGGAACAGTAATGAAGAAAAACTGCTGTGTAGACTGTATTCATTACACATTTCATTTTAACTAGGTCACAGTTCGAGACCTCCCAACAGGGAACTGCTACTCTTTCACTGATCCACACATTATCACATTTGATGGATGGTGAGTATTCTACTTTGAAATAATTTGGCTCAATTACTGCGGTTTTTAGTTTCTGGATGTAGCATGCATTTGGTTCTACATCAGAATATCAAAAGAGTGCTGTACTAGTTTGCTTTTAGTGATTAATGCAGTGCTTCACTAACATACATGGTTTCCTTCCAGCTGTTTATACGCTTTTTAACAAAAGGACTATGGAAATAGATTAATCTCAAAGCATCAATGGTTTTGAGTCTGCATAATTTTTACAAGGTGAAGGTCAGATTTCAAAATGTTCTTTGAACAGAATCATCATTATTGCCTTGGAGAGGGTGTCTACACCTCTGGGCACAGTATTAGTGACACCCCAGGCCCACCTGAGTGAGCCAGTAGGTCCCTGGGGCAGCACAGCACGCAAGGACAGCCTGGGCCTGCCTGGCAGTTCAGTGACACTGATGCAAAGTCCCTCAGCCCAAGGATGCTCTTGCGTTCTTCTGCTTCCACAGCTGGTTTATGCACAGCTGCATCTCTGCGTGGAGCTGACTGTCATAATCACAACCGAAAAAAACCCATAAAGATGGTTGTTCTGTCTCAGATGAAAGAAGTCCAGAAATGATAAGGGGGAAATATCAGGGAAAGATTGTAAAAATAAATTTGCATGCCCTCCTGCACCGTCCAGATGTCCTCCTCTATGATGCAGCAATAAGTTGCTTAAAGACTTGCTGAGCAAAAGGCAGTATCTTAGTGTTTAACAGCCTATACTGTACAGAGCTTTTTTTCAGTTAACTTCCTTAATCATTCATTAATCTATTTACCCCAGCTATTTAACCTCACAGAAAGTTTTTAAAGTTTGCATCTGGCATGTTTGATCCAAAGTTGCTAATATTTCAGATCGTATTCCAGGTTTGTCATTCTGCCGTTAACTTCCTAATGGCACAGATAATGACTTTAGGCACACAGCATCCACAGGGGCTTGGCAGGCGTGATATTCTCATTTTGATATCCTAATGCCTCAATTTCAGTCCAGCATGCTCTGGAGGTAGCATCTGAAGTGACGTCAAAGCTGGAGAAATCTGTCGATGAAACACAAGTAAGTAAGGCAGCGATTTCATTAAAGGTTATACGCTTGCCTCAAATAAAGATTTCACCTAAACTGGGTAGTCTCAACTACGAGATCAGCTCTGTACATCTAGGGCTTTCCAGTTTCCCTCCTGCTTTGCTGAACAGTTTATAATGTGGTCAGGCCCTTGTTTCATGCAAGTGTGGTTGCTCAATATGTAGAGGCTGCAGAAGAGCTGCCTCAGGTGCAAAGACATTCCCACGCCTCATGTACCTGCTATTATTTCAACTCTGGGATATTAAAATAGATGAGAATATTATTTCAAAACTCTCCATACATTCATATTCTAAAATACTCGCTTCTGTTTTAGGGCTTAGAGTGGACAGTGATCTGCCAGGTTGTTGTGTTTAGGAAGCCATAAATTGCTGAAAAGTGCCTCTTGGAACGGGGCAATGCTTCCAGCCATGTAGCACATTTTTACATTGCTTCCACGGGAAAACCAAAACAGAGCAGTTTTATTTGAATAACTCATTTGGCAACCCTGTTATTGATAGCACACAGAAACAGTTCTAAGCAGTTTACAATTCTATCTGAGCACAAGGAGTTTGGAAGAACCCGTCCTCCTCAATAACTGCACGTTTCTACCTTGTGGACGGACGTTCATTACGGCTGTGTCCAGTGCACCTTTAAATGAGCCAAGCTGATGAGGCTTCTGCCATCTCAATAACTAGGTTATTTCACTAAGATATATCATGTCTTGATATTCAGCCAAGTTTCTTACCCATCATTTCACAGTCCTATTACTCCTACTTATATTCCCATTTATTATTGTAAATAATTTCTCTTTCAATTATTGTAATGATTATGCCACCCTATTACACATCAGTTAAGCGACTTCTCTGTCTGCCTCCCCAAAAGAATGTTAACACATTAGTAAATAATTTTAAAGCTTTGTATTTAAGGAGTGGGGAGAGCAATTCCTGCTTCTGTCCTGACAGAAACTTAAAACTTAAAGACAAAGTCTGTCACAGAAGTATGAAACTGCAGCATTCCCCTTTGGTCACGAAAGAGTACAGGGTGGGAAATCATGTTCGAGATATTGTGAATGGAAGAATTGCACAAGATGTTTGTGGGTTCAAGTATGGAACCATATGAGTGTCCCTCAATAATAAAAAAAGTATCAGAAGGAGATTGATCTGCAGATTGGAAACAGCAAAATGAGAAAATAAAAAGCTAAGAGAAACTTCTAGGAATTATGAAGCAATAGGCTGAGAGAATGAGTGGAGCACCAGCTCTTGAGCATCCAGAGCTATACATACTCTAAGTGATCTATAGACACAGGCTCAGGTGAGAACATTACACAGGATAGAAAAGAAACATCCAAACTTAGTCAATGAGAACTGAAGGAAATGGCAGCCTTTACCCACCTCTGTATGGCTACAAATATGGTAGCAAACAAAGATGGTAGCAAACAAAGCTTAATAAACTATCAACACTGCTTCTGAGGTCAACAGCAGAGCATCCATCAAACAATATAGCCCAAGGAAATCCATTTTTTCCACCACAAAGCCTGTGGGTCTGCAGACTCTAAGACCAAACTGTTGTAGGTAGAGCTGCTGTGGATGGGGCGTGATCAGATTCTCTTTGGACCCCTTTCCACCCACGCAAGTCCTGGGGATGGCTCACTGAAGGGCTGTCTCACGACAAGCAAGGGATAGTCTGAAGGTGGGGAACACTACCAACAGCAAAACAGTAGGAGTGTTTTCTATGCAAACAGGCATGCACATAGACAGAACTTCCACAGAGTTGCTTACCTTCTTTGACTTTCCCATTAGCAATGGTGAAGAGAAGGAAAAACACACAGTAGGGAAAAGTAAGGATGAAAACAAACAGGAAAATAGAAAACTGTAACCTTTCTTTTCATTGACAAAATTTAAATGAAAACCATTAACCATTTAAAACTTAACATAATTTAAAAATATTTACTCAAATAATTTCTTTAGGAGATTTGTTGGAAATGAAAAATGACATGAAAAGCAAAAGATTGGAATTTATTTGTTTTGGTAGTAAAACATTTCTACTGAAAAGGTCACTTCCAATGAATAGGTTGTTTCATAAGATTTCACAATAATACGTAATTTTGTAATTTTTAGAGTGTTTTCAACGTTTTTTGCTCTGACATACTGATCTCACATTACATCTGAGGTAGTGAGCTACTCATTAGATAACTGAAATACCTAACTCCACCTCTAATGGTAACACTCCCCTTCGGTATGCCTCCTGCTAATATGTTTCTATAGAAATACTTATCTTGTAATCTTTTTATTTTTTTGACCAAAGGAAGTGATGGAAAATCAAAGAAGAATGCATCATATTTGACGGTGTAAGCATAACCAATTTGTGTATATTGGAGCATAGATGTGAAATAGCGTTAATTATACCAGCTAAAATCCAGAGAGAGCACTTCCTTTTATAGCAAAGTACCTTCTAAATTAAACAAATGTGAAAGCCTGGTAAAGTAAAAGTATAGCCCTCATTACTAGTTATGGCACATTATAAATATAAAAGCTTTTCAAGTCATAAATTGTAGATTCTTAAATATGAAGCACTACCTTAAAACTAAATATGCAGAAAATTCCCTTTAAGGCAAAATATAAAAATGGAAATATTCCTTGATTGATGAACTATATGTATCATTCATGTTATTTTGCATTTTTCCTTAAAAAACTGAGAAAGACTTTACAGATTTATCAGACATTTACACTAACCCATCTATTAATATTATCACAGGGGCAATGACAACATTTCCTGCACTAGGACAAAATCCCTCAGCTTGCTCACTGTTGGCTTTAGTGATATTCATCAAAGCCCACAACTAAGTCCTGGGCATGAGCAGCCCTGCCGGAAGTGTTGCTCTTGATAGTCTGGAGAAGTTTATACGTCCCCAAACATCTAGTGACCGCTGACCATAACCCAGCTCCCCGAAAACATGATCGGTCCTTAGCAATGAGCACTCTGAAACCAAAGAACATCCTTCAGCTTCGTCCAGCATATTCCAGGGTCACCACTGCATGATACAGTTCTACGTGCAATGAAAGAGGGAGCCTGGAGGGACACGTCAACAAATTTAGTGGCAAAACTGTGGTGGAAAACCTCTAGGAACAGCCACAATAATAACTGAATTCATACAAAGATGAAGTGTAGCTTGGTGAATAGTAAGTGCATTGTGTTAGTTAACCTAACACTGTGAGTAGTAACTGCATATATTTATATTACCTTCTGCCCATTTCTTTTGATAAACCAATAAAAATTACTCCTATAGCAACTCACTCTCATAACCAAAGACTTGGGAGTGTTTTATAATTCTGGGAATAAAAGCACAACTTGAGCCATGACTTCATGCTGGGACAAGAACTTGCCGCACCCCTTGAAGAACAACCCAAATACATAGATGTGGAGGGAGGGAACCACTTTTCGACCCCAATCTACATTACACTTCCCCATCCCACTTCCCAAACAGTCTGTAGCCATGGAGGTACACGCAGAGCATCCCCATGCAAGAGCTTCAGCAACTCTACTTTATGGGTTTAGTGCTGCAATTTCTCAAACGTTGCCCAAAGAATCATCATCACAATCGCAGTAGTATAAAAACCACAAAAGTTTACCTGACTACATTTAATTATCCATTCAAGTAATTCAAAGGCAGCTGAAAGCTTCAATTTAGACATGTTGCAGAATTGTTGTGTGCTATGCAATCTATGCCATGACTTAACTGAAGGACTCTAAGTGACTTCTAGAAGAGTTGGACTGGGTCCACCATCAGTGCTTATTAAGCAGTAAATAGCTCCCCTAACTGCAATGATCTTTATATGCATATGCTAGTACAGTCTTATTTACCAGATACAGCTGATTCATCATGGGTACAGCCACTCCGATGCATTATTTTCCATCAACATCTCTAAACACCTTTCCTCCTCAGCTTACCTGGTTGAAGGGAACTGTGGAAGGTGATTCCCATAAAATATCCCGCCTCTCCTCTGAAGATTTCCAAATGGAGCTAGTACCTGATGTTAAAAGAGATTATCCAGTTTTTATGTCGTCCTTCGTTCTAATCAATCTTACCAACAGCATCTGCGCAGTGTGCTTAGGATTTACGTACCTGATTAGAAAATAAGATGAGACAGAACCATTCAAAATCTTATCGGTTTACAGCCAACTTCACTAAGCTTTTCAGGATGAAAGATACAGTCAGATGTGTTTGCTAGCAGAGAAAAGCAGTTGGAGTTTAAATTCTTGTTATGTTTTAAGCTACATAGGTTTCCATGGCTTTTATTCTGAAAAGAAATAAAATGTAGATATATACATGTGAAAAAACATGGATTCTTGAGTTATTCGTTTCTCTGTACAGGAAACACTAACAGACCAAAAGAAAAAATGATGTTTGCATGACAGTGCTTAAGAATAATCCTGTTATTTAGTTGATGTATTTTACACATTCCTTTTTATATTTTCTTGTTATTGTAGAAAAGAATAACACATTATTATAAGCTTGTAGCTTGGTTTCCGTATTACTTAACTTCATAAAAATCATGTTTAAAACTAAATTCAGTGCCTTAAATGGAAGTAGAACAATCTACCATTCTTAAGGGTGGCAGCCGCTGGCTTGTGAGGAGAAAACTCCAGCCACACAAAGTATACAGCTACTGTTTTCCTTGCTATTAAACATCACATTAGAATAAAACAGAGTAAGAATAAAATAAGCTTATGAAGTGAGAAAAAGAAAGAACAAGTAGAGGAGGGTCCTCTCACAGGTCCCTGTTGTGAAACCCAAGGGGGTTCAGGCAAAGGAGTTTTACCTGGAATGTGCAGAAGGAAACACTTGCAAAATTATTGAAGTTATCCTGCTCCTGGCCTCACTTGGGTGGAGCAAGGACTGTCTGTACAGAGGAGAATGAAAGTCCCAAACTGTTCAACACACCGTACTGTGCGATTGCCAAGCCATTCAGAGCAAAAGTTTTGCTTACAAGGAAGTTGTCGAGGGGGTGAATCAACTTCATTTTAAACAGGTTTTCAGTAGAATCCCAGTTTTTCACATTAAGTATTCACTGAGGCTCAGCCAGTCTTGTGAAAGTTAGTGATTCGTCACAGAAGAGGTTATGTGAGCACTGATTTTGCTTTGAAGAATATCATGTTGTAAAGCATCCGGTTAGAACCAAAACACATTTATTAAGGCCTGGAGGCAAGGACTTTTTTCCCATTTGCTTTTTATCAAATGTTTATCCTTTTTATCCATGCCCGTTGCCATAGCAGCAGCTGGGAGACAGCAACCTGCTTTCCACATGAATTCTTATGCACTTCCATCCAAATAACAGCGATGGCGTTCCCTTGCTCACAGTGCCAGAGATACCCTTCCCCGCGTGTTGGTTTTTCCCTCCTTCATGGCCAACTCTATGCTGGTCTAATTCAGTTGGACAAGTAATCCCAGCCAGGGTCTCTAAATCTTGTTGTTTTTGTTATTTGGTTGCTGTTTAGGCGCTACGATAACTATAAAGTTGGCACCTTTGTCTTGTGCCGGAGCACGTCGCGGGCGTTTGAGGTGCACGTGCGGCAGTGGGATTGCGGAGGCCACCGCGCCGCCACCGCCTGCAACTGCGGCGTGGCCGCGCGGGAGGAGGGTGACACCGTGGTGCTGGACACCTGCAATGGGCGTTTTCGGGAGAGCAGACCCCAGCTCACCATCAAAAGCGTCGAGGCATCGCCACGCGTCAAAATCCTGAAGTCTTACGGAGGGAGGAAGATAACAGTACGTGGATGTTTAAGTACTGTCATTGTTGCTCTTCAAAAACGCGGATTTAAGGTTTCAGAATTATTAATGAAGTTGCTGCGAAACAAGAGGTAAATTCAGCACTGCATATAGGGCTACAGCTTGATATATCCTCACTAAATACCCATCTGAAGCCATAAGCACACCTGCACAAAAGGTACCCAAAACCAAGACGCAGGGAAGAAGCTGGTTAAAGATTTACCTTAAGAAACTGTAAAGCAAAACAAACCCAATAACTCTGGAAATTTCTCAGAGACATAGCGGAGTGCCAATGCCATTACTTACTCTCTGCAAGCAATCCGCTTGGAGTTTGTTTATGCTAGGCACTGCACAACCTCTGCACATAAAGCAAATTTCTCTGCAGAGCTTATGATATAAATATTCAAGGAAAGATCACAGGTAGCAGAATAATGTAGTTTTAGAGTAGAACAGTAAGGCAATTTTAGTCAGATACAGATAGCCCCCAAAAGTCATGAAAATGGGCTGCAAATGAGCAACATTTGGTATAATTTAAAGCGTTTGCCTAAAACAATATATGGCCACAAGCTACTCTGCATGAGTATCACTTATCCACACTAATCCAGTGAAATCACTGCAAGAATAAGAGCAGGCTGCGCCAGGGGCTTTGGTGAGGAGAAGAGCTACAAATTATGGCCAAAAATACAAATTTATCCTAGAGTTGTGTCATCAAGATTTATTGCCAGGAAATGTTTTGGGTGAAGATGGGTCCATGATAGAGCCAGAATGATGCAGGGAGAGCCTCTGCTTGGCTCTCCTTGTGATTTCATTTGGAATAGATCTTGGTAAGGTAGTAATTGAGTCTGTTAATTATAGAATAGAGAAAAAGCAGAAAACAAGCTGTCATTTCATTTTGCAACTGAATGCAATATAATTACTGTTTTATTACTAGAATACTCTCAGCAAGGAATCCCTGTTCTCATTTACACCTCAGGTGAGTCTTGGTGAAACCCATCAGGATGCCCCCAAGACACAAATATGAATCCTGCCCTGATCTGAACAGGTGTCTATAGGAACTGTGGAGCAATAAACACCATCCTTGATCACACCGCTGTGCACAGTGCATCCCCATTTGCTCAGCAGTTGCCCATCGCCAGCCTCGTGGAAGGAAGAATCTGGCTCCCTTGTGGCTTTTGTGCCACTCGAGGCTGATGCAGATGAGTGGGGTGAAGCCACTCCCTTTTCCATGCAAGGTAGCAGCTTCCAGCAGCCAGTCCCTACATATCTCTGCAAACCGAGGTCCCAAAAAAGCTTCTACAAAGCCTCAGAACACCTGGGTGGTTGTTAGGTCTTTGGTGGCAGACAGGATGCCTTGCCAGCGGCAGCAGGAGAAGAGAGCCTTCTGAAGTCCTGAAATAAATCCACACCTGGAAAGATTCATCCAGACAACACAGCAGACTGAAGCTGCTCACGCTGTCCTGACCGCAATGATTTTATACGCAGCTTTGTAGGAAATGCTCCTCTCTGTAGTAAAGCATGTAATTATCAGGTACACGTTTACCTGAAAAGGAAAATCGAACCCTACGCAGCACTGTGTCAATTGCAGTTCTCCTGCTCTACCTGTTACACCACTAAGCAAAAAAATTAACTTATCAGGCATCTGAGCTTTGTTGGGGAACTTCTATTTTTCAGACTCACCTTGGGAAGCAAAACATACAGCCAAGGTGGAGGCAGAGCCAAGCGCTCCTGACATACTCAAAGAACTGTTTTTATAACTTCTGCTACTCATCAAGGTCGATTATTTTGGACAAAAGGATGCCTTAAATGCCCTGATCAAAACAGAGAGGGTGTGAGGTCAAACATAGCATCCCCAGCTGTCAGGGCAACCAGTGGCTGCTCTGCTCTGCTGGACAAGGAGATTGCTCACAGAGCTCCTCAAGAAGTATTCGCATGCCTAAAATGATGAGTGGGAAGCCAAAATGGGAAAGATAATTATTAAGTGCAGCCAAAATGTAAACTCTGAGTTCCAGCACAGAAATACAAATATAAGCTAGTTGCTTCTTCACAGATATGACTAGATTTGGTGGATTTGATTTTGGATTTTTTTTTAAAAAAAATAAATAAATAAGGTTACTTATCAGGACAGAATGCTCCTGCTCTCACTCCTGGCACAGATAAGTTTTAGAAATAATTACCTTTTTGCCTGTAGAAATAAAGCAAACAAACAAAGATACACTTCAGTTGAACAGATTTTTTCCTTTTACTTTTTTTATAATTTGGTTGGGACAAGAATCTGAAAAATACATTATCCACACAGACACTTCTTTGTCTCAAACTCAAATTTTTTTTTTCTTTTAAAGGTCAGTGTAAGCCTACCATAAGTTCTTTAATGAGAAAATTGCTTTATCCACTTTAAAATACGATCATTTTCTGGGTAATCTGGCCTTGGAAAATGAAACGATTTTTCAGAAGAAAGAAAGCTGTTTTTCAAACTTGGCAGTTAATCTAAAAGAAATTATTTTCCAGGCAAAGACACAAGGGTGGCCTTATTGTCACAGAAGTTGCTTCAAAAATTAGCTGCTAACCTACCAGTGGGAAAACTTCAGTGGGTGTAATTATTAATTTAAAAAGAAAGCATTTGCACAGATTTATATTTATGTAATGCTATCAGATATTAGTGCCATAGAATCTGAAAGTAAGCTAAACAATAGCAAAAATAAATATTTGAAGTGCATCTAAGTGATCTTAAATTACCTCCTCAATCGCAATGCCTTACTTTTATATTTTCATTTATAGAAAGAGACATTTTTTATTGCATAAAAAGCTTGGCTCCAATTCACTGTTGTGGGGGGTTTTTTTGCCTCTTCAGATCCTGTTCCCTTCGGGAGCATTTGTTCGAGCCGACGTGAGCGAGTGGGGAATGGGTCTGACGGTGAGGACACCCGGCAGCGACTTCAACAGCACCAGAGGTTTGTGTGGCCGCTTTGACGGGATCGGTCACAACGACCTGAGCAACGTGTCCGAGGAAGACTTCATAGAGGAGTGGAGGTACAAAGTGAGAGAGGATCCAAGCCCAGGAGGGGCTCTGTGGCACTGTTTCGAGAAGTGTTGATAGCTTTATTTCATTACATGCTCCCTTAACGACCTGACAGAGAGATCTGCTTAATCTAGCGAGGGATGCCTGGAGACCCGTTGCCATCCGAACAGCATGGGGGCTTCATTTCCAGTCAGTGCGATGCACAGAAGCAGTTACTGAGAGAGAGGTTTTATATTTGCAAGTGATGTCATGTTAACAGCTGTGTTAAGATTCTGCTCAGCCATTAAAAAAAATGCGCTTCTCACCCACACTAGAAAACGTAGATAACTGACAATAGAGATTAATTAAGGGTTTGGTATTTCCCTTGTTCTTTTATTCCTGAACACTAATTACAATATGTGAGTATAGATTAAATGCTACATTTTGACAAAGTGTGGTAATATATGTACCATGCTAAAACTTAGTATCTACTCTACTAATGATGACAGTGAGCTCTAAAAACTTGCACTCGCTGAGACAGATGGTCTGGAACCAAATCCAGGAGGCTGCTGCGCTGACATAGTTCCGTCCCTCTCCCTTTCCTTATCCCTGTCTCACATTTTAATTCCTATTGCTGAACTCTAAACGTGCCTAATAGGTGTTCCTAAAACAAAAAAAAACAAAAAAAAAGGGTTTGGCTGACTGTGTAGTTTGTGTAGTTTTTTTGTGAATTATGTTTTGCAAATAAGGAAAAATGAGGTGAACCACCCGAACATACCACTTAATCTGCACATGAGAACTTAGAACAATTCCATAGGAACAATACATTTTTAGACCTACTGCATTTCAGAAAGTAAAGAAACACCTCTACCATATTTTAGTTATATTCAATGAGTCTAAGTAATGGCTATTTAACAGCAATTTTGACCTGTCATTACAAATTGTACTATTTAGAATTCAACAGCCACCTTCAACATCTTAGCAATGTGATAATCAGTTAGATCTTGCTTCTTCAAATACGTTGGTTAAAGAACTGACCAGCTGCTGATCACCCTAAGAGGGGCTCACAAGATCCTTAGCAGGGACTGTTCAGAGCAAGTTTGTTGAAAGATCGGAAGCCAAAGCACAATACACAGGAACTCACTTGTAAGTCAGCAAGGAGTTTCCTAGGGCTCGGCACGTATGATGGAGACACTTTGGGGAAGGCAGGAGAAGCTCCTGCTAAGCGAGAAGGGCAAGAGGGGTGATGAGTTTGACCGTACAGGACTCCCAAGGACGGATTCTCAAGGACCCTTCAGGACCTGGTTAACAAATCAAGCCAGCGGAAAGGCTGAGGCCATCTCCAGAGGAGACTGGATCTGTCTCGGATCCACCCGTGGAGAAATGGCACAGTAAAAAACAAAACCTAGAGGGTGCTTTTTCTGCTTCTGTTTTTAATTTCATTTTAAATAACACTGAAAGCAAGCTAGGTTTTCTCCAGCACCTGAAGCTAGTCTGAGTGCTCACCATCTGGCAGTTTGTCTCTTGCCTTGGCTCCCACCTCTCTCAGGCAGCTGCAGGGCTCTGAACAGCACACATCTGTTTTAAACAGCAGCTTTCTAATGCAACTTTTAAACAATAAAACAACATCAGAGCCTCCTAGTCCTGAAATAGCATCCAGGCAAAGAAGAGCTGAATTTTAAAACATGTATTTCAAGTAGGTAAAATGTATTTTTCAAATCTTTTGAGAAACCAGCAGCAATGCAATTATTTTTGCATTCTATAATAGTACCCAACTAGGTTTGAAAAACTTGTCTTTAGTTTTCCCTTGATTATAATGGGCAGCTAAGAGGAATGATAAAGTAGTCATCTTACACAGGGAACAGAAGGAATCAATGATTAAAACAGTAATATCATATATGCAATTTTCAACATATTTTGGAAGATTGGATAAAGGCACTTATGGTTTCTACATCAGTATCTAGCGTCTGGTTCCAAAATGTTGGCAAATTCCTTCAGTTTCTTGAAATCTCTGCATTCTAGCTGCAAGACAAAATTAATGCCAAAATGATCTAAATTTGTAGTGATATTTTAAATTTGTCTTGAAGTGGAATGTTAACAACTACTGAGACAAGAAGCATATCTATCTATGAAGCTCCTGGATTTCTCTTGTGCTGCACAAGTAAGATCAATAAGAGATCTTGTGCTCATGAAATTTCCAGAGAAACTTTAGTCATGGCTGTTTATTCAAACTGAACTCTCTCAAAGTTCATCCATCATTAAACCTGGACTAAATTAAATAGAGGGGAAAAAAAGTCACCTCACCTTATTTGATAGCCTAGCCCTATGATCAGTAAAAAACTTGTTTGTGTCAAAAAGAAAACTCAAAGAAAGCTCCATTAGAAGACAAGAATGAAATGAAGTATGCATAAAAATTTTAAACAGAAAAATATTAAAGAAAAAAAAACATTTAAAGGAAAAAACATAGTGATCCAAGTCTTAAACACCTGGTAAGGAGAACACAAGCAAATAGATAAAGGCAATTTTCATAATAAAGCATTTAGAACATTTTGTCATTCTCCAGGCTGTACCTGAGTCACATCAGGGACAGATCTAAGGCCTTATCTCAGGTGTAATACGCAAAGGGTAACCTGGAAGTTCTGCAAAGAGAAGTCAAGCAGTTAGGCAACGCTCCAGCAAAGCACTTAAGCATCTGTTACTAAGAAGTCCCCATGTAGTGCTAAAAACCATACAGGACACCTCAGGAAGGGCAGTGCAAAAGTGACTAAAGAAAAGAGAGATTAAACTTAAGCATTTTCTTAAGTACTTTCGTAAATTGGGAACTTATACTTTCCCTGCCCTCAGGGAAAGAAAGTTTACTTGGTGTTGTGGACTAATTTGTTGAAAGTTCCCTTCCCCTAATCTTTTTCTATTTTTAAATCAGAATACCTCCAGGGAAGAGTTTATTTGACACGACACCAGCACCTTCTGAAGGAAAGCAACGGAAAAATTACTGCAGGTGCCAGAAGGCAAGCACGAAGTTCGTGCCCGTGGTAAACACGCTGAATGCCTTTCAGAATCTTTTCCCTCAATCCTCCGGTTGCCATTATGATAATGTGGATTATACCTCTGCAATCCCTTATCTAGATATCACGTCAGAGTTTGCCACTCACTCAGAAATAGAATCTACTTTAAGAAAAGACGAGAAACTGTCAACCAAGTCTTTGGATCAAAGGTATCTGCCTAAATCAGTCCAAAAGCGAGGTAGCCCAGAGGGCCGAATAAAAGCCCTCACACACAATATTTCCATGAAAAATGACAGTTACATCAACTCTACCAGAACAACAGAAAGCCTACAGAGAACAAAAAGGCAGGAAGACTATTATGAATACTCATCCTTTCACCCATTACATGGACCAAGCCAGAGGGACTCAGAGAGCTTTGCATATTTTTTCCCAGAGG
Source organism: Apaloderma vittatum (assembly GCF_000703405.1). NCBI lineage: Eukaryota > Metazoa > Chordata > Aves > Trogoniformes > Trogonidae > Apaloderma > Apaloderma vittatum. Next base: position 20,941 of record NW_009736990.1, read on the forward strand.
ATTACTTTGAAGGGATTAGGACAAAATTTCCACTGGCATGGCCGACTCCCAATGGCCTAACTGCTGCCAGAGCTCAGGAGATTTGCCACCAAATTCTCGCAAATTCCACCATTGGCTTAGTGTGTAAAGGTCTCCTCGGAACACAGATGGACAAGGCAATTGATATATGCCTTTTAGACCTGCAGCTCAAAGATGATGTGACCTGGGTGAGGGCACTGGTAGCCCTTTTGGAAAATGAATGTGAAAGAAGATTGATAGGAAGCAGAAACAGAGCTTTTCACGTAGGAAACCAGACATCTGCTACCCAAGAGGAAATCCTCACTGTTCTCCGGTGTCCTGCTTTCTGTAATGGCAATGGACAATGTACCGACCTGGGCTGCCAGTGCTTTGAACACCACAGCTCCTACGACTGTAGCATTGCCAAGAGTAAGTAAAAAATTCTGTTTGTTCCTACCATACCCATCTTGCCGTGGTATTAGAATTATTAGGTAGAACATCTGCACGGAGTTGTTTGCTCTTCAAATAGTGCTACCTGTAAGATATTTGATGAATTAGTAATCAGGTTTTGACCTTGAAGAGTCGATCAGAATATCTAGTTGGCTGGTCCTTCACTTTTTCGCCTCAGTAACTTTTTAAAAATGGATTTTACAAGCCCCTTAGCAAATTGGTTTTGCAGAAGTGATTTTCTTTACATCTGATCTATCACTGGCATGCTGACAAGCAAGCTTCTGACAAAAAAGAGGGCCCTGCTCACCTTGTGGTCAATATTCATGTTAACACTGTATAGATACTTCTTTTTTTTTTTTTTCCTGATCAACAGAGAATATAACTAGAAAATTAATTTCAAATTCTGTATTAGTAAAAAAAATAATAATTCAAAAGTGGTAAAATTAATAGGTAATATTGTCAAAGCCATAAAATAGCTACAGGACATATTTGAACCTGCAGACCTGATCCTACAAATATTTATAAATTACATTGACACAGGAGACTATTCCACTAGGTTTGTTTCTTCTTTACAGTTCAGCCTCTCAATGGGTAAATCCAAGTCCAACGTGAGTACTGACAGCGCTCGAAACTTAGCACATGCATAAATGTTAGCATTAATTTGAAAATGTAAGCCCTAACTCCGGAAACCACATAAGCCTATGCTTGAAGTTACAAAAAGGTACTTAAGGCTCAGCCATACAGTTGAGCTCCTGCAGCTAAAGAAGTAATTGTATTTCAGCTAAGCTGAAATGACAAGGTATGCTCTCTTGACTTATCCCAAATGTGGGGGAGAGCCTTCTTCTACAATGCTTAGGCTACTGGACATTATTCTGCATTTAGGACAGGTAAGGCTCACATCTAGGGTCAGCTGCTATGGCTTCGCTGAGACATCCACACCTCCATCCAGCCCCAGGAGCTCATCCGATACCCCAATGCATTTACTAGCTGGGATGGGATTACCCACATGTTTCACATTAAATGTTGTCTTCAGTGCATGGCTTTAAAAAGTGGTAAAATATATCCTGAAATTTGTTTTTTGTTAACAGCAGGCTAAAATTTGCAAGATCGTTTCCTAAATTTGGAAGAATTCCTTCTCTTTCACACAGAAAACAATTGACACCAGTGACTGAAAAGCAAGCTGAGCAATTTTGCAGTAATTGTCCAACACACAATTCAATGTTTAACTTCATTTCTCTGCAATATGGTCAGGTTAGGGAGGTTGCTTAGGCCAGTTCTGTTTTACTTTGCTATAGTTGAAACCCCTCAGATTAGAAGAAAATTACTTCAATACAACCTTTCAGGTAAAAGCTAATGGCACCTTATCTTCTTGCTGCGACATCAGATATAAACAAGGTCAGAGGACAGAGAAACACCTGAGATTGCACAGGGAGGTGAGAAGTGAAAAACCCCCACGCATTAGCTGTGGAGTACACAACAAAAACCATTCTGGCTCCCTGGCCTGGCTGTTTCGTCTGTCTCTCACTGCCTGTGCTTCACTTTTCTCCAATTGAGGAACAGAAGGTAGTCGGTTTTTGCTTCTAATCACTTCTCTTTCTGGAAATTGGTTTATTAGAGTTCATGGCACGTCAAGTTACTTCCTCCAGTTTTCCAAAGGGCCACTAGCATCCCTCCTGCCCCCGGCAGACTCCTGCCCTCCAGCACCGCTTGCCCAGAGACTCCTCTTCTCCATGGGTTCTCTGCTGAGGTTTCACAGAATCACAGAATGTTCGGGGTTGGAAGGGACCGTGACAGATCACCTAGTCCAACCTCCCTGCCAGAGCAGAATCACCTAGAGTAGGTCACAGAATCAGAGAATGGTTTAGGTTGGAAGGAACCTTGAAGATCATCTAGTTCCAACCCCCCTGCTGTGGGCAGGGACAACTCTCTCCCACTAGCCCAGGTTGCTCAGAGGCCCGTCCAGCTTGGCCTTGAACAACTGGAGGGATGAGGCATCCACAGCTTCCTTGGACAACCTGTTCCAGTGCTTCATCACCCTCATGGTGAAGAATTTACTCCTAATAGCTAATCTAAATCTACCCTCTTTCAGTTTCAGGCCATTGCTCCTTGTCCTGTCACTACAGGCCCTTGTAAAAAGCCCTTCTCCAGCTTTCCTGCAGGTCTCCTTCATGTGTCGGAAGGCTGCTACTAGGTCACATAGAATCACAGAATGTTAGGGGTTCTCTAAGCTAATAACCCCAGCTCACAAAAAAAACAAACCACAAACCTAGGTCACACAGGAACACATCTGGAGGGGTGAATGTCTCCAGAGAAGGAGACTCCACATCCTACTTGGGCAGCCTGGGCCAGGGCTCTGTCACCCTCACAGGTGTTTTTGTGGAATCTCCAGCCTGCACCTGTTTCCTTTTGTCAAAGAAGAGCCTGGCTCCATCCTCCTGACACTCACCCTTCATATATTTATAAATATTAATGAGGTCACCCCTCAGTCTCTTCTTCTCTGAGCTAAAGAGACCCAGGTCCTTCAGCCTTTCCTCATACGGGAGATTTTCCAGCATGAGCATCCTCATATTTTTTCCTGATTCCTGGGGGGAGTGAGCTTGGCAGTAGACCCATAAAAGAGGTGTCATGTTGCAATTAGGGAAATATAAATTTCCCTTCATGTTTATACTGCTCCATTTGCTGGGGGTGTTTGTTAGTGTTGTGACAAAATTAACACTGACAGCTTCAGCAGTTTCCTTAACACCAGGCAAAAGGCCCTTTTCCCAAATTCCCATGTGGTTTTTCCAATATTTCAAGGGCAATATATGATTTTAAAAGTAAATGGTCTTTGTTCTATCTGCCACCTTGTATACAACCCACATTATCTCAGCTGCAGCTAAGGACTTGTGAGTTTTTTTAACTAATACCTGTAAAATATTTTCTGTGGGTGTAAACCATACATACAAATACTATTTTATATTTCAGAAAGCCTACAGAATACATTAATAGTAACTACTTGAGACGAATCACTTAGCTTTCTAGCTAAGTAAAGTGAGCTCAGAAGAGAAAGCATTAAATAAAAACGTAGTAGAAATTGCCGTTGTGAGCCACCGGTATTTACTTTTCTCCTGAGGAAAAGGTTGTGGCATAACTCTCTGATGCATAGGGTATATCTTCCCAAGGGTGCCCTTGACCTGGGGAACATTTACTATTCATTTTTCTTTATTTTCTACCATACTAGTGAGATCATATGTTGCTCTCTCATCAACAGCTGTCCATCTCTAGAAGCATAAGTCAACAGCCACTCACAGTATGTTCGACACCATGAACGTACTCTGGGAACTTACTCCTTTGTACAGAAGAAAAATGAAAAAAAAATCTACATGTCACAACAGGCTGTTATTAAGGCTAGTGGAGTTAACTTTAATCGCTAAAAACTTCTCTACAAAATACAGATTTTTTTTTTTTCTACTTGTAATCTATCTACCAGCTTGTACAGGGTAAAACCCTGAATATGCAGCATGATTCACAGAGATAGACCCCTCAGCCCGTGGAAACCTCTGAGCTGTTTTATGCATGAAAATTTAAGATCTTAAAGAGGAACTGCTGTTTCCCAAATATCCTTGTAGACAGCAAACTACTTAAGCATTTCACATCTGAAAGAAAATATTTATTCAAAACACTTTACAACCTGTTTTTCATTAAAATGAAAAAAAAATCAGCTTAAGCACATATATAAAATTTGCCTGCAGATTAATGAAAAAAAAAAAACATTTTTGAGAGCTTTTTTGTTAAAGAAAGGATCTTCCCTCATAAGAAAACTAGGGTTTGCCTAACTGGATTTGGTTTGGATTGTTGTTTGAGGGCCATAACATTGGAAATTCTCAGCATGTCCAGTGGGTACTTGCCAAGATTTTAGTGAAGACCAGTGATTAAAGCTATCTTTTCTCTTATACTAATTTCTGGGTAATTTGACCTTAGGCCTGTTCAACAATCTTTAAATGGTACTTCTGCACATATACGATGTGCCTGCAACCTGGATGTCAGAAAACACCTCTTCACCTAAGTATTGATAAAAGCCCATAATCCTTAAAGGCAATTGATCCAAATTTGCCCACAGCTTCTCATTTACTTCAGAAGGCTTTGGCTTGTCTTACAACAGCCCAAAGTCAGGGCTGTGGACCCTGGAAAACGGGCTGGCTGTGGCACTTACAGGAAGTAGCCGTTTGCAGGGAGGTCAGAAAACACAAGGCTCTGAATCCAGTCCCCTGAAGTAACCTTCTCCAGCTTTAGGATCCCCTGGAGAAGCATTTGAAACAGTATTATGGTCCTTGCAGGAGGGCCAGTAAATTAATGTGGATAATTTGGTTTTAATTCTTGATGCCAGACGTAAAGGCGTACTTCACAAAGAAGCAATTAAGAACAGGATGGGTATTGTCGTACTTGTTCCTCCTCCTCCCCCAGATACCTCGCATGAACTAACGCTAGACTGGTGAAACACCAGTACATGCTGGGAGGTGATAGCTCAGCCAGAAACACTGAGTGCCTCCACACCAGAGCCAAGCAGTGAGCAGGACCTCACCACTGGGTTAGTCCATCCCTTATACTACTGGTAGAGAGATAACAGGATGGAGAAGCATTTGAAGGTCAAGCTGACTTTGAGAAAAATTGAGAAAAAAAATTCCAGAAAAAATTAAAATCAAGGTAACAACTGGCATGCTTAATTTGCAGAACCTTCTCCTTTGTCTTCAGTGTAGCTATAGAGCAGCTAAGAGAAACTTGACACAAGAAATTCATTTCAACATTAACTATGGAGAAGGAAAAGTATTTCCACAATCCAGAGTGAATCAATGTGATAAACTGCAATGGGCTACTTGTATTACAGACTGTTTGTGAATTCATTTACGAACTACCTAAAATATTCTTTCTCTATATACAAAAATATAGGAAGTTTGTATCTATAAAAAACCTGATTTTGTAAATTCAATGTAAAGCACATCTATACATCCAGCCAGAGGTCACATCCCCTGCAAGGAGACATAAAACCTTAGCTCTGGTATGCCACTCACTCTGACATTATAATACTTAGAGAAGGTCAACTAGCTAATTTGGTACAGACAAGCAAGACAAGTATTAGTGTGAGCTTCACCTTTAGCTGTTCTTGATTTTTGATGCTTGTTTCATAGGCAGAAATGTTCTACATAGACTGCACAGAATCATAGATTTGTTCCGGTTGGAAACGACCTAAAAGTTCAAGTCCAACTGTCAACCTAGCACTGACACTTATAAGCCCACCTCTACACCATGTTCCCAAGCACCTCATTCACATGTCTTCTAAATACCTCCAGGGGTGGTGACTCCACCACTTCCCTGGGCAGCCTGTTCCAGTTCTGGACAAGCCTTTCAGTGAAGAAATTGTTCCTAACACCCAACTTAAACCTCCTCTCGCACAACTTGCAGGCCATTTCCTCTTACTCCAGACTGACCTCCGCCTCCCTACAACCTCCTTTCAGGTAGCTGTAGAGAGTGATAAGGGCTCCTCCTCTTCTCCAATCTATACAACCCTCTGTTGTTTACACTCCTACCCCCAAGGTACGCATGTGGTGTTGTCCCACTTGCAGGGACAGGTACCACAGTATCACACAATAATGCTGTGCCTCTTCAATGGCTGTTCAAAAGACTGCAAGTCCCGCTGACATCATTAAAGCCAGCATTTCACACCAGAAGAGGCTATTAGAGATCAAGAATCAAGATCAATCTCAGGAAAAAAAAAGCTGCCTGTTCCAAGGGGAACAGCTTGAGCCCCAATTGGGTAGCTCAGGCACCCTGCCCTAGCTGGCAATCAGTGCTGTGCAAGCACAGGCAGGATAAGCCTTGGGCTTTTGTACTAAGAAGCAGAGGTTCTGTAGGAAGGGAAGAAAAGGAGGAAGAATTAAGAACTGAATGACGCTTCTGCAGGACTGTCCTCACTTTTCACTGAAACATTCTCTTTTAAAAAGACAGGACTGAAGAAAGAGAAGAATGTAGGTTGCTTTTGGAAACGCTAACTCCTAAGTGCTGTTATTCAGAAGTTATTTTCCAGGAGAAGTTACATGAGTAATGAGAGAAGGCAACTCCTTTTGCTGGCCATATATTTCCCCATTAGCTCCAAAACAAATCTCCGTCTAATTTTCTCAGGCTGGAATTATAGATGTGAATTAAAACTCCCCCAAGATCAAGGAGGCCATCAACGTATTTCAAATATCTTTTCCAAGGTCACCCAACCTCAGCTACACTGCCAATATATAACAAGGTATCCTGCCACTGGTTTTGACCAGTGCGCACACACAAAAATCTCTTTGTGGATGCAGTATTTTTAGGTATCGGAGTATACCCTACAACATATTTGGAATAATTTTAAATGAAAACATGTAGAAAGAGAAAAGATGCAAAGTGTGGCTTGCAGACAGGTTTACTCCTCTGCTCCGCCTGACTCCAATAGGAGCAGTCCAGGTGGCCAGAGCTATAATTATCCTCACATAAAAACTGCAATTTGGAGTTGAAAGGCACCTCTGAAATTTGGCAACGCTCCAGAAGCTTAGACTTTCTTAATGTTGCTTAACATTTCATAAAACCCCCCAACACCTGTATAAGGTACTTAAAATGTCATTACCACCTGTAATTAAATGCAGAATCCAATTACCGCAGATAGCAAATCAGGTTGGTGCTTACCACTTGTATATATTGACCATGCTGCTTATAAAAAAAATATCAGGACTAGTAAAGCACACATAGAGGGATGTAATATGTAGATTGTATGAAGCTCTAAAGAGCAATTACAAGATAAAAGGTAATGAGGAATAATAAGGACAAATTAGTTTCAGTGAAGCAATGACACTTGGAGTTTAAATTTCTATGTGGAACGTTCTGGAAAAAAAAATAGCCAGGAAAGAAATCAGAGAGCAAAAATGCTGGTGAGAAGCTTACACCTACAGATATCCCATTTTCATATCAATAAATTTCAGTAGCTTTATCAAGAAGTTCTCTGAACTCAACTGCATTTTCAGAGCTGTGAACCACAACCACGCTGGTCTCACAGACCCACTTGCAGTTACATGAATCATACTCTGGTTTTAGAAGGATTATATAAACCTTTCCAAATTCATCCTACTTCTTTGGGCTGAATCTTCTTTGTGTGTCCTGATTAAATAATATTAATTAAAGCATGAACTGTTTAAAAAAATGAAATTATACTGAGTAAAAGCATGAGGTCAGCTATTACTGTTCCTCAGGTGGGGTCTTCTGAACGAAGATGTCTCTCCCCTATGAAAGAATAAGTTCAGAGCTCTAATCAGGCCAGCCATGCAAGTTGAGGATAAAGTATGCATTATTGAACTCTCGCTGTTTACGTAATTGTGCTTTATTTTTAAGCTTAATCCCTGTTTTCAGGGACAAAACATGAAGGAGACATTTAAAGAAAGGATTTAAATTGTTTCAAGATCCTCAGGTGGAAGGGGACTGGGTATTTCAGTTCTCTACATCAAAGATCTCCTTTGGAGATTTTCTATGGGAATATACTGACTTTGCAATAAATATGTTTTTCCAAATTCGCCCATTTCAGTGGTCTTTAAATTCCAGATCATGGTGCCACGATGATTATTTAAGGGCTGTTACTCTGTCAAATCAATGGATACTTTTTGGCACATGCAATGTGTGTTTTGCTGGCGGGACACATCACAACAGTGCAGACTAAGCCATCAGGGTGTATTGAGTCAATAGAAGCTCTCCAGCCATGAATTAGACTATACAAAATAAAAAGTTGTATACTAGACTTTTCAGCTAATTTCTTAAATCACCAGGATATCTACAAAGGAACGTACTGCTCACTGCATGTGAAAGTGGTAGCGTCAACCTCAGCGACCATCTTGTGGTGCTGGTGTAACCAGACCTTCAAGGGAAAACTACATTTTATATCACCATAAGGGCTTTAACCTGAAACTGTGGAATTTCTGTCTGATGCTCTCCACAGGGACTGACGAGGTTTTCAAATGGTTTAGATTAGAAAACAAAGAAAAAGCACAACCAAGCTTTTCACTAATATGGCAAACCCTTTGAATGGTAGTGCGGATGCCATGCAATGTAACAATTAATTGTATCAATTTTTCAAAATTGTATTTCAAAAGAATAGTCAAACATGTTAGCTCAGTGGTTTGAGTGCGATGCTGACAATAATGACAACACCGAGGTCACAGGTTCGATTCCTGCTCGGTCCCCGTGTGTTGCCTGGTCTAGTCGAGAGGTGGCGTCCCTGCCCATAACAGGGAGGTTGGACTAGATGATCTCTAAGGTCCCTTCCAGCCTAGGCCATTCTATGATTCTATGACTGTAAAACCAGCAAACGCCATACTTACTTTTCTGGCCAAAACAGAGTGCTATTACTAATTTTTTTTTTTTTCAAAAAGACATTATTCTTTAAAAAGCTTTTTTCTTTTCAAACAGTAAGTCATTGGGCTTATTTCTCCTTTTCACTACAATAATTGCACTGATTTAGGCCAACGTAGTATTAACAAAGTCGCAGTTACTATTACTTTCATGAAGTTTACATTTTTATAAATGATTCTTCTTGTTTTCTCATATTAGCTATGGCCTTTTCCAATCCACAACACTGAATTTTCCTATCTAGCCAACTGAGGGAGGATTGAAAATTTCCCACACGTATGCACCCCACATTCCCTCGTGTGCACACATGTTCACTTGACAACAGGCAGTGAGTGAGTCAGTGTTATTGTTTAGAAGCTAATTCAACTGCTCTTATCAAATACATTTTTCTTCAGTAATAATTTCTGTAAGGCAGGGAACACTTCTTGGAGATCTCTAAATACTGCTGCGACATAAAACACACTTTAATATGCTGCTTCAATTCCACTGGGATTGCGTTCTCTACAGAGAGCTTAAAGATACTAAGAATATATTCTTATTTCCTTCAAGCTGACATTAAAGAAGTTTCACTAAGATATCAATACTTTGTAAAAGAGGTTCTATATAACTTTAAAATGAAAATCCTTCTTTTGAGATCTGTTATCTCCTCTTAATATCAATTTTTTTCCTCAGCTTACTGGATAATATTGGAAAATAGATAAAGAATGAATATGAAAATGAAGATTATTCAATTCATTATTATTGGTTTCAGTTATTCAGCTTTTTCCTAGTTAAATCGATTTATGATTTAATACTGAACACAAATTAGAAAAAGAAGATATTTTTTAAACACTTATTTACAAAGACATCTACATCACAGACATCTACAGAGGACTGGTCCTCATCTGAGTGAGCTGTGAATCCTAATAATAATGGCATCTGCAGTATCTACAGATCTGGGCCATAAAAAATTTACACCAATATATTCTTTTCAGGCTAAAAACAAAGGTGGCATTAGTGGTTGTACTTACAAAAGAGTCATAATGAGTAAATATCAAGGCTTTGAGATTAGTTGCTAAAACATAAATTTTTGACCATAGGGCTTACCTAGTTTTGAAAATATCATTCTCATGCTTTTAGAATGCATGAACACTTGAACCACAAAAATTTTAGTACGGCATACAAAATTTACAAAAGAAACATAGTTAAGAACTAAAAAAATTAAATGTGAACCTAATCTACCACTGATGTAGCCTGACTGGTACTCTATTTTATATCGATGGAGACACATCTTTCCCAGCCACATCAAACATATTTGTGGGTAATTCTCAGGAATTTACAAGCTTCACGCTAGTTTCGAAGCTTTTCTTTTTTTCATTGCAATTTTAGTTTATTTTTTGATGGTGTCAATGCCATAAACACGCATCTGAAAAGGCAATCACCAATACCAGCCTTAATCTGCTGGTTTCACTCCCATTTCCCTTCATTTAAAGCATAGACCTGGCTGAGTGGGAAGAGGGCTATTAGCTTCATAGTTACAAAGTCAATAGAAACAGAATTTTTAAAGGATATCAAATCCTCTCAATGAGGGACAGAAGGTTGCATGCTCCATGATCCATAGTATTCCCTGCAAATCAGATCAGGGAGATTAGTCTTTTCCAGTGATTAGTTTATTTGCTTTAATGTAAAGCAGTGAAAGTGGTTCAGTGAGACATGTAGCTAAACAAAACCCTTTTCTGAAGTATATAGAGCTAAATGCTAGAAAAGTTTACAAAATTATATATCTGACCAAAGCCAGGCACTCCAGACCCATGCCTGTAACTTCTTTACATCAGGCTGTTTGCAGGCACCACAGGAAATTTCAGCCTTAAACTCAGTTAACTCCAAAACAACAACAAAAAGCCCTGAACAAACAACCTCCTTCCCCACATATACCCATGCACACATGATAAATAACAAGTTCATGACAATTTACAGGCTGTAGAATTAAAACCCACAAAACATTCAAAAGTCCAATTTAAACTGACCAAAGCCAAAAATTCAGAGCAAACCTGTAATGCCTTTATACCATGCTTTATATTAAGAACTCACCAACTACCAGTACAGAATGTTCAACCAGTTGTGAATAAAAGCCCAAGTGTAATAACTAGATCTTACTCTAATTCAGCAGCTGTAAAAATGGGAAAATTACAACAACCAACCAACTGGATCCTAGTGCGGGCATAAGGACCATGACACCCAAGAGCACCCTCATGCCCAAATCCCTTCGAGTGGCATCACTGCAGTATGTCACGGGGAGCTGCAAGATGCTGCCAGGGGTTCTGCCCTGAAGTGCCTTTGAGGGACTGAAACTGGGACCTGCTTTGGTTCACCAGTAAGCACCACGAACACCCAACTGTATCTTACATTTTACTGTCATCTAGAAAAGAGCTAACATTTTACAGCAAACAGCACACGCCTTTCTGCTGCTGAAGTAACTTGCTAGCAAGCCTTTTAAAAATAGAAGGATCAAATAAACATAAAATGTCATAGTGAGATTTCTAAAGCAAAAATAATCTGTCATATTGTTGCAGCACATGGATGCTTTCAGTGTGAAATCGAGCCAGTCTGTTTCTCACATGCCGTGAGCACTTGCAAAACGATTTTCCCTTCTTCTCCCAGGGCTCACTTCTGCAATCCAGACGGGGTACCAGAGACTCTTAAAGCGGAAAAACAGATTCCCTTCATGTCAGCTGAAGATCATAGGTCTATAGTTTGGTTCTCTGAGAATTGGTGTTGGAAGCAGTCACAGACACAGTCTTAGAAGCCAGGGAGGTCACTGATGCACAAAACAGGTGGCAAACAACACATAGCTGCAGATACTTTTTCTTAGGGACGATTTCCAAATTAGCTTTTGGTTATGGATAACATGAGTTCCAGAAAAAATGCATTCAATAGCTGTATATATGATTACTGTAATAACTGTACGTACAAAACAAAGAAACACAGTATTTATTCATGTATTTGAATGGCGGCAGACTCAGACGTGCTCTGTCCAAGCTGTGAGAAAACTAAGCATCAATCTGCCCTAATCCAAAACCGTCATAGCTGCAATAGCCAGATGTCCCCAATCACACCAGCAAGCTCTGGCACAGCAGCTTGCTCAACCAGCTATGCGATTTCATGCACAAGGCAACTGGACAATACGGGCAATTTTCTTTTGCTCTTCATAAAACCTGTGACCATACCCAGAGCTTGTGATCTGGTTCTTGATTTGCTTTTCATGACTTGGGTTGCTTATTTATCTCCCGGATCAAGAAAAGAAGGGCAGTCCAGTTTGTTCTCTTTATCTGAGACATATGCTTGCCAGTTTTAAATCCAGGTCGGCTGCTCCAGACTCAAGTTTCACGTGTAGCTCTCAAACGCTGCAGAAGAATGTTTATTTGTGCTAAGATACTTTTCTAATAAAAAGTGGAAACCCAGCATGACCCATATCTATCCATCAGTAAGACTTCAATATCTGTGAACACTTATTATTTACATAATTCACTACAACAAATATCTGTAAAACCAGTTGTGCATTTATGCAGCCCGTGCTCCTTGTCAGGTAAATGCTCACAGAAAGAAACCATACTGTCAGCACTGCCAGCAGTTCTGAACTTGTCTTTCCTGAAAATTCCTACTGGGGGTAAAGCAGAGGGACTGGGAGGGTCCCTGTCTCTCAAGGAAGGCACAATGCAAGCACTGCAAAACAATCAGAATAGCTCCCTTAGCTCAGTCTGAGCTCTGGAAGCCTTCTGGATGCAACCCAGAGCTCCAGAGTCCTCTCTCCTTTTTATTCCAAGACAGTTTCATTAAAAGATTTTTACATTCTTTTCCCCCCAACACCTCCATTCTTCAGTGTCCCAATGTGACAATCTACCAGGCAACAGATGCATTTCGGGCATGTTTACTCAGTGTGGGTGCACACCAGACATTAGAAATGCATTGGGATGCCCGTGTCAGAGCCAGTGGATGTGAGCACACAGCTCCTTCAGGTCTCCTTCATGCCATGACTGCACCCTGCCACCCAGCAGAGCCCCAGGTGCTACCCTGAGCTTCAATTTTTAATCTGTCAGTAAAAGTCAAAGTACATTTTTGGCCTATAGGCCATACAGAGAAAAAGAGGAGGATGTTCTGTCCTGAATTTTGTTAGATCTTGGCATTCACACTCCTAAATATAAATTTTTAATGTTCAAACAGATCATACTTCTCACAACCTTGTTCCATGAACTGCCTGACTTCGCACAGATTTCTCTCCTGCCTCTCACATGCCCCTCCACAGAGATCAGCCTTCCACCCTATCCTCCAGGACCCCGCTTTCTCTGGATGCCTGCACTTTTGCCCTAACTCTTACCTTTGGTGTATTGCCCAGCTCTTTCCTTCGCTCCTGTCTTTCTCCTCTCCAATCTTCCTCTGAAATACTTGCAGCTCTTTTGCTAAGTTTTTCACAGACTTTCCAATATTTTCTTCTCCTGTCTCCACCTCTCTGGCCCCTGAGCCTATGCCATGCAGAGGCTTATTAATTCCCCACCCATTGACACGAGGAGCAAGCAAGAGCAGGATCTACATGGGTGAGTACCCGGCTACTGATTGTCACGAGACTTTTCCAAATCTAATGTGACTGAGATTTCACCTTCCATGTTTAGTTCAAACTGGCTAATAAACAACGAACTTAGAAGGCAGAGGGAAAGACAGAGAGAAAACCACATCAAAAGCAGATAGGCAAAATTCCTATACTAATTAAATGTGATTATCTTATTTTAAAAATCAGTTAGATAAACAGAATGACTCTTTGCAAGGTTTGAGGTCTGAACTCTAGTATCGATTTGTTTAAAAATGAGTCACCATAGTTACTTTCGTCTTCCATCAGACTTTCTCTTTCTTTCTCACACCTTCATCAAACTCCAGAAAACACAAGGCTCGTTTTGTTTCCACAAATGTTTCACCAGAGAAAGTAGTCTTATCTTCACCCTGATTAACCCACAACACGGAAAATTTTGAGAGAAGATATCCAAGGCACATAGTAGTGACATATTTCCTCCAGGTTCAGATTAACTTGGAGATGTTGCACAAAAAGTGTGTACAGAATGGGTCAAGAGAAATAAATACGAAATGCCGTGCTGATACCGCAAGTCATTTCAAAAAGCAATGAGGCTGGATAATCTTGCCCTGGCCCTGACACAACGGTGTCACGGTAGCATCAGGATGCTCATAAAGATGTGAGGAAATCCTCAGGGAAGCACGCGGGGCTCATCAACAGCAACCAACCTGAGATTGCCTTCCTGGAAGAAGAGCGGCTACAGAAGCGCACTTCTGTGCCTCGCTCCTTCCCAGACTATGAGATTTTACTTCACCCACAGAAGCCTAAAAATCTGCAAAGATAATGAAAATGTTAATGCAATTGGAGCTGCCTCAGTACTAGTGGGGCTAACTATTAAAATCTCATGAAAAACATAATGAAGCATTTTCTTTTTTAATTTTTATGCACTAACCACAGAAGAAGGCAATTTATCAAAACCATTCACTATATCTGACTAATAGTTTTGTGCATTACAGGAATCCACAACTAACTGATGAATGCTGACAGGCTGTAAACCATTTCTCTTCTTGTAAATACTGCAAACTGTCCAACAGTGCTGCTAATACTGGTGCAATAAAATCAATAGAAAAAAAAAACAAAACAGAAAGAAAAACTGAAAGAATTTCAGAAGTATAGAAAAAAAAGTCTTTTAGCTGTTTTTCACATTTATGTTGCTTTCCTTCCTTTCTCTGGGAAAAAAAAAAGTCATGCATCTCTGTTGCTATAGGCTGCAGTCTCATGGGAATGTGGTTTTTAAATAGATTAACCCTAGTTACAACTTAAATGGCAGAGTCCTAAAGGAACAGCAAGGAACTAGGAACTCAGGTTATGGAATTTTGCCCATTGAATCAGAGCTGAACCAGTGCACCTCCAAAATACTAGGTGACAACGAGCTTCTAGTCTAGAAAAAGTACACAAAACCGATGGGCAATGGCACTTTGCCAGAACACTGGTGACAAGGCAGGGAGGAGGAAAAGCTAAGCAGCCTCTCCCCACCACGTAACAGGGAAAACACCTCGCACTGTGCTATGCTGACATATGATATGACTCTGAAAGCTTCCAGTCATGCCCCCTCTATTAAGTGTCATTCAGGGAGAAAAGTAAATTTTCTGCTTGTGCTACTTGTCATTGTAGTGGCTTCTCCTGACTATTAGAACTACAAATATTATCAACACAGATATGAAATTGTGATCCTGACTGACTGACTGCTGCTACTGTCATGAGATATTCCACACCTTCTGAGTGTTCTGCTACCCAAGTGCCAATGCAAATATCTGGCTAATTATATTTTTCATAAAGATGTGAATTCTGCTCACCCAATGAGCTTGCATTTTTACTCTGTGAAAATAACTTTAGTATGAAAGCCATGAGTAATTTTAAACAGCGAATACCTGAAGTACAACAGAACACAAATGAAACTTCACTTGACAATCATAAAACATTTTAAAAGCAGTAATGGGTGAAATTCAACCTTGTAAGGGGGGCAGCACAGGTTGTACATCACTTAAGCCCTACTTACGGCCTCAAAATAGGATTTAAGTGAAACTTAGCTGGTGCATGAAATTTGTGCTGACACTGTGCAGAGCTGAGTGCTGCCCATTAATGACTTAACCCTCGCAAGCAAGCATACACCTTTGAGGATCATTACTTTTATTGCATCTGTAGCTTTTTATAAAAGGACTGTCTTTTGCACTGCTGCTTCACAATATGAGGAGCCCGGTGACATGGTCACATTCAGATACTTGCACTTCTTATTCTCATACTTCTCTATACTATGGGATGAGACCCTATCCTCTCAGCTGTGCTCCCATCCTGTTAACTGGGTCAGCAGAAGTATTACCACTGGAAACCTTTTAACATGAAGCAGCAGCTTTGGTTAACTGGTTCCATGAGCCATATAACACTCACCGATACACCTTGCAGTAGTGGGTGCACAGGGTAATTATTTAATGGCAGTTTTCCACTTCCCATTTTGACAACTGCGGCTCCTCTTTTCAAGAACAAATCACAGGGACACAAGAAAGATTCAGAGGAAAAGAATTAAACCGCCACAACAACAAAATCTCTGATAAATCAGAACAGCATGTAAGAGCTACTCTCTAAAGCTTTCTGTCTTTCTCACCCTTTCAGAGCAAGCAGTGCAAATCACAGCCTTAGAGAACGGGGGCCTCTGCGATGTCCGTGCCTCTGACTGCAGCAGGATCCGGGTATTCGGCTTCGGCTTCCAAGAGTCACCCAACCTGCACTGCGAGGTCACCAGATTCATTGTAAGCAGCTTCCCATGGGGTCAGCAAATACTAATGATACAGTCAAACTTTGCGATGTTTGTATTAAAGTCTTTTACCCTGAACTGTGCCATCATCTCTCAGTGGACAGCAGGGTGCAAATACCTTCAAACCCACTGCCAATACATTTGCTACGAGCGAGGGCAGCTGAAGAGGCTCAGCTCTTTCCAGGGCTGGTTCCTCAGAGATGCACAGCTCTGCATTCTTGCTCGTTTTCTCTGTAGGGTTTTATTTAACTCGTTTGGTTCAGCTGCACTATCATCTCGTGAAGCCTGAAATCACAATATTATTTCTCATTTTGTGCATCTGGAATTGGTACGGTGGATGGTTTTGCTAAATACATTTGAATGTTAAGTTCTGTGGTCAGATATAAAGTTTCCTCAATACAGTTACAGAGGCTCTTATTTGAGTTTTCTTAGCTATAGTTCAATACCAAATCAGAAGTTTTAATGAGTATTAAACTCATCTCTTCTGCTATCACTATCATTTTATTATAAACAGCTCTACAAAGGCAATGCTAGGGCTAAATTATTTGGTGCATCAGCATACTTGGATATGAAGTGTTTGATTCATCTCATAAATTCACCTCATAAAAGACCTTCGGCCTGATTTCCAATCAGCACTAACGTGCTAACAAGGCACAGCTGAGATTTGCCTGCCGTGCCCATGTAGGGCTCCACAGGCTCTTAACAAACAGCGATGTCTTGTGCACCTGATTTAGGTGAGTGGCTGACGTGGCCTTCAAGGAGCAATGAGCTGGTGGCAAGAGCTTCAGGAGCAAACGCAAAGTCGCTCTACTGCATCAGCCTGTCTCAGCCCAGCTCCTCATCCCAAGCACAGAGATCATAGCATTTCCTAAGTCAATAGACCATTTGCATGCAGAGACGAGCGTGGCTTGCTCTTTGCTGTGGCTATGGCAACAGCATCATTTCTTTTAAATAAACCATCTGGAAATGCCTTATATTATTAATTAGAAATATAAACATATGTTGGCAACTGGAATTTCTTTATACGAGCCTTCAGTTTCTGCGCTGTCCTTCTGTTTTACTGCAGCATCTCAATGGCGAATGGATATCAAGAGAACAAGAAACCACAAAAGCAGATTTTCTCAGCTCTGAGGCTGTTGACTGCCAGATTCCTCTCCTGAACATTACAGAGACAGAGGCTGTGCATTTTGTGGCCGGTGATGAGCCATTTGCAAGATGGCAAGTGAAAGTAGGAATTTCTTATGTTTCTAAGAAATTATTTAGGAGAAAATCAGTTGTCATGGCAAATTAAAATGCAAAGCACAATTTGCTTCCTTTTAGAAATGAAAATGCCTGTAGAAATACTCACATCAATGTCATGTAGGCGAAGAAAAAAAACCAAAAAACAAAACCCACACAAACTAAAACAATACGACTTTAAAACTGGTGTCTTTGTAGGCAATCCAAAAGTGCAAATCACAGTCCCTTCTCCAGGTAATCATCTGAGATTGATGCAGTTGTACTAACCAATTGTAAACCATTACTATTTCACTTCTGGAAACCCCAGCCCAAGTTTCTGATTAGGCAGCAAGTACAAGAAAGCTTTGATGCCCTGGTCGCAAGACCGATGCTTGTGCAGAGCAGGATCAGATCACTGGCTGCCTCCTGGGCAGCAGGTAAGGGTTGGCTTGGTATGAGCAGGGATGTCATAGTCATGGTCTTCATCTTGAATGACTGCAGGAAGAAGTGTGTGTAGTACCTGCTCATGCCAAGTTCTCTGCTGCAGTTTTAGCATCTTTTGTTCACAAAACGATACCTATTTTCTAAATATTTCTAGGAAATCAGTGCCTTACTGCTACCCTTAGTCTTGGACTCAGCCTGGATAGTTATTTTCTGCAGATTGGTTGGTTTGTATAAGGCTGAGATAATTCAAAGGCTTAACAGCTGAGAAAAATGTATTGCCACTATAGGAAGACTGCAGATGTGCTTTGAAAATTGTGTCACGTAAAAATGAAATGCGTGAAACACTTCATAGCGGTGATGCTGCCTGTCTTGCACATCACAGCTGTCTACACCCCAGACTGGGGACATGTGCTGCCATGTGGCTTAGGGGAAACAGAAAGATGTTTGGCAGTCATTTATTTTAATTGGGTAAGTATCTGTGTTTTAAGAGATTAGCGTAAGATGTCTGTGGGAGCAGAGCCTGACCATTGGCTGCTGGGGTGAACCTTGGGCTTTCCTTCTGGGGTGGGCAGACACCAAGGCTGAACCAGCAGAGCAGTTCCTCTGCTTAGGGCTCCAAAACTTCTCCAAAAAGTGATACTGAACTCTGCCAACTGTGAGATGAAATGCTGTCTCACGATGGAAGGATCTGAGAAGTAAACACCCTTGAGTTTCCTGGCTCAAGAAGACAGCCAGTAATTTTGCACATGTACAGGGCTGCTCCTCCAGTGTGACCAGGAGAGCTTCCTCGCTGGCCAGGTGTACTACAATGCAGTTTGTTTTCAAGTGCTGCCTTCCAGCCCTGAGGAGGTCTGTACAATTTTTCTCATTTTTTCCCTTCAAAACAGATTTAGAATTTCTCTATTCAAGAGAACCTCTGCACCAGTAAGCCTTCTGCACTTTCCCTCTCCTTCAAACCCTGCAGAAAAAACATGTTGATGGCTGCGTGGCGAATGCACAATTAAATCACCTCAGTCCACATGTGAATCCGAGTTCTCCCGTGGATCTTTTTGCAAATCCTAGTTCTCCTGTGGATCTTTTTGCTGATCGAATTGGGAAGGCAGAGCTCCGTGCTGTTTCAAAGGCAGCTGGCCTTACACGGCAGCACAGAGAACAAAATGACAGAACTTTTCAAGATAAAAGGTGATTTAAAACTAATTCCACAGATGTTCAAAAATTCATGCTCCGGAAAATTCCTGATAAGACTTACTGCAACATTGATCTTTTGGGTTATGTTAATAGATATTTTTTAAATGTAGGTAAAAGATGTTTTGGAACCAAAGATCAAAATTCTTTCTGGAAATGTCACTCTCTAATATTTTCAGAATCTCTTCCCCCTCCCAAATCAATTTTCAGCAAACTTTCATGGGAATGTTTTTCACTACCGACGTTGTGGGAACAGAGGCTTGACAAGCTCTTCTTGGTGCTCTTTCATTTTATCTGCTCTTGTATTCATGTTTCAGATTTTGCTCATTCTTTCCATGACATGCTGCCGAATGCAGATAAGAAAGTACATGGGGCTACACCAGAGCTTTTGGTATAATTAGTTTAGATATCAAAACACAAAGTCCTACTTGGGAGGCAGATGACTTGGGCTGTCCACACAGATGCCTGGGTGAAGAGGTGAAAGAACTTGGCAGGCACTTATCTAATTTGGGAAGAAGGTCTCTCGCTTATCCTCTATTTGTTATCATTGCCTGTATTTGTAAGGAGCAGAGAAAAATATTTGTTAAAAAGTCAGCAAGGCAGAAACCGAATTTGAATTCAGTAAGTTTTTACAGCTTTCATTTTTCATTTACAGACATTCAGCCGAGTCAAATTGCATGTAAGATTATGAGTCATACAAATAGCCAGGATTGTTTCGTGATGAATGAAATACTTCAGGCAGAAGTGACAGACTCCCTGATTGCCCTCACCGATCCTCCAGAAGCAGCAGCTCTTTCTTTCTAGATGCTGTGTCTGTTCAAGCCATCAGCGCACAACACTAAGCACGTCTTTGGCTTTTAAGGGCCAACCAAAGAGAGGTTTGCTCAGCTTAGGTCTCATCGAAGTATTTGTTTCACATCACTAAGGTCACTAATGGAAAAGCAATTAAAAAAAGCTATAAAACAACCCAATTTTAAAAAGAAACCAAAATGGATGTTTATAATAGAATGTGGAAGAATACAGACACAAAAAATCAAATTGGCAAGAGTTACATTTCATTCATGATGCTCCCTTCAGACAGAACAATTAGTGCAATTTTACAGCTTTTTATATTTTTCCCTGCCTACAATTTCTTCACCCATTATTACTGCACCAGTATTGAGAAAACATTGGACGCTCTGGTAAAAGAATGGAATTAAATGAAATGTAAATTGCATTAGGAACAATATATTCTCAGTGGAAGTCTTGTTGCCAATAAGCACTGGCTTTCAGTGACGAGCAGGTCTTGAGCTGAGTTGCGTGTTGAATTTTTTTTCTCTTCTCAAACTGCAGGATAAGTTTTTTACTTCTTTTAAAAGGATTTTTGCCTCTAGTATAACACACAAAAGTCTAATATCTCAACTGCATATGATGCCCAGGAGAAAAATAAGTTTTTCCTTAAAGCTACACCAATAAATTTTACTGGATCAATTAATTTTACTGGTTTTTTGGACTAATTTCAATTAGTCCAAAGAAGTCATTTCTCTTCCACCATTTCAAATCCTGAATATCCATGAACACTGCCTGTTTACCTCCTTGTGCTGGCTTCTGCAGACACAAACACTCTTATCTCACAGTGTATTTCGATCTGAGAACCATCCCATGTTGTACTGTGGCAGTGTCTGCTGTGTTATGAGCTTTCAGATCATTCTTAGTGAACTTATAATTGGCGCTTTTTATGAAACGTATTAATTCTTACTCCTTACTTCCAGTTATCTTTGCCCAGCTTAGCACTCATTCTTTCTGTGAACTGAAATAGTTTATTAATTGACAAAAATTTTATACTTCTGACCATGTAATAGGGATTGAGGATGTTTCAGCTTTGGGGCCACAGATGAGATGAAGGAGGGCTTGAGGTTGCTTCTTTACCAGGAGGACAGAGGGGTACCTGAACAACCCGAAGCAAAGGCCTTGTTAGATTTGCTGAACAGTTTGACTGTGAGAAGCCAAACCCTATAAAATAGCTGGCAGAAAGGGTTTTGCTTTCCTGCTGGTGCTCGTTAGTGTTTACAGCATGGCCTTTGGCAGTGTTTTGGGGTGTTCTTTAACGTTCACACCTCCTGAGAGGTGTGACAACGTTTCTCCAAAGCTAACCTTTTCCACATTAGTCTGGTATCTTTTCATTTTTGTTCTAGAAGAACTAAAATGTAAACTTTCTTAACCCTTTCTTTCTTACTTCTAAGCATTCATATATTAAATATGCCACGTTAAATCAAGGTTTTCTAAATTACTGACATGTACAGAACTTGTGAGCTGGGACAGGAGGTGATGGTTCTAAAGTACCTTCCCATGGAAGAGAGACTGTTGCCCTCTGGCATTATTCATCCAAGCACTTTTTTTAAGGTTAATTTAAAATCACCTATATCGTACACATTCTATTTGTGTTTGTGTTGTGTTGTTTTTTTTTATGCCAGGCAGTTTACTTACTGATTTGCCATTAGTAAGAAAGGGGTCCTGATTTTTAGCCAAAAATCTTAATTTCATTTCACAACCCCTTGAAAGACCCCCTTATAGTACTTGAGTATACCTTCGATAAAGGTTTTGGAAAAAAATCGTCAGAAAAAAACTAACAGCAATCAGAAAAGTTGAATGTCAGCTGAGCCAAAAGATCTTTTGGTTATTAATGAATAGTTTCCAGTTTAGAGCATTAAGTAGTTTGTTAGCTTGCAGTAGAGCCACTCACAGGTGGCTTCATTTATCTTGCTGGCAAACATCCAGTTCAAGGGGGCAACAGTATCGGCTCCAAAAAGAGTAGACAGTCTCCATATGGAACATTATTACTTATAAGGATGATTTTTGTATCATTTAGATCACTAACGATGGCTTCCAGTACAGTAATTCCAGAGTGCTGACCCTGTACGACGCGGTCTGTCAGGCCTGCCAATTCCATTCAGCCGGACTTTGTAAATTAAAGGTAATTTAAAGATCATAAAGGTTTAATATGGATCGTTCATCTCTTCCTGAGCTCTCTCCCTCCCTTAGAGGTACTGTGTGTAATAACTGCTTTAGAAGAGGAAAATATATTCCATAGGTCAGCTGCACAGCCTCACACCTTCCTGCCTTTCGCCGTCTCCTGTCTGTGATGTCTTTCTTATTTATGTGGGGTAGGAATACTTGATAGAACACGGTTTGTGACGGACCTCTCTCAGACAGACACTTCCAGAAGGACCACGGTTGACAACATGTATACTTTGCACCTGTTAACGGAAGTAAATGGGACTGAGGGGTCTCCCCTGAAAGGCAGCTTAACTTCATTTCGGAAGCGCCTCAGCTGTTTTTTTTCTCCTGAACTGTTTGCAGAGGGCACCATAACTCTAAGGTGGATCACTGCCATACCCGTGTGCTGCCTTAGCAAGAGCTACACAAAGATGCACAGGACAGTTTTGTCATGTGGAAACACCCTTGAGCCAACATAAAACCTTCCTGCTTACATTAAACGCTGCTAAGTACAAATCTATAGTACTCTGAGAGATTCAAAACCATAATCAAAAGTCTGGTGCTACATTTTAAACTGTCAATGTGCTTCGAACTGCCTGGATAGCGCTCTAACCCTCTGTTTCCCTGGAACATCCCCCATCCCTTAAAACAGCTCTTATAGAGCTGTGTCACACAACTTCTCTGTTTCCCAGTGGGGCTTCAAAAGAAAATTTTGGAGGATATCGGGTGGAATATTTGAACACCTTCCCACCCTGAGGCAAGCATGAATGAACAGGAGACCACTAGTCTGCATTTTTATAAAATGAGGATTAATCAGGTACATCTTAACTCATTTGCCTCATTGTTCTCATTAACATTAATGGGAAAATATAGTTTTCAATCTTGCACTGACTGCAAGAACACACCAGTTACCAAAATAAAATAAAAAATCACATTTTCTCCAAATAAATCAGAGGAAAGAAATTACTTTATAGGCCCAAATAAGGGCAAAACCACTTAAATTTCAGATTAAAATAACCATGTCAGAACCATTTCAATTAAAGCTAGGGTGAGGGTTTTTTTGTTAAAGGCTTTCCTTATTCTTATATTTTTGAAATTCAGAAATATATATGTTTTTTCAGTATGCTGGTGTTCTCTGAAGATTATAATAATTTTTTCCTAAGATGTTTCAAGGGACTATTTGAACTAGGCTTCCAATTGCCTCAGACCACATTCTAATTACCCCTCTTATAACATTACTTTGTAATACCTAAATTGCTTTCGGAAAAGGTGTTTCAATTAGAGGACATTTTATATCAGGCCATTTCACATTCTGTGTTCTTCTTCTACAGAGCCCATTCTGTAGCACACTACGCCATCAGAAAAAAAAAAGCATCTTTTTCCTCAGAACATCAAGCCTTTGAAAACAACAATGTAATAAAATCTAATTAACATTCAGATTTTAATGTTGAAAATCTGTCTCATTCTACCATGTTGGGGCAACTATGAGAGTTCTCTTTGTTTCTTTACCTTACCCATCACTCTTAAAGCAGTATTATTTAAAATACTGAGTACTATACTTTGGAAAAGAAGTCTGAGAAACTAATAAAGCAGTAGATAGAAACAAGGCCAGTACAGGACACACATCAGTCTCGGAAAAGCAGTGTAAATTCAAAAGAAAGAAAAGGAAAAATGTCTTTGGTCCTGGTAGCTTCTCCCTCCTGATGTCCCACTGTAGTGGTGACATCCCCCGTGTTCCCAACAGCTCCTCATGTTTTCCTGGGAATCTGCAACGTCAGATAAAGCCCCATCTGCACGTATGCCCCAGCACAGATACATGCAAATGGTGTAACTCTGCCATAGGACCTTCCCCAGCACGGATCATAGAACCATAGAATCATAAAGGTTGGAAAGGACCTTTAAGATCATCAAGTCCAACCTACGCCACCCTAACACAAAACCAACTCTTGAAGTGCCACTTCCAACCGTTTTCTAAACACGTCCAGAGATGGTGACTCCACCATCTCCTTTGGCAACCCATTCCAATGCTTCATCACCTGTTTGGCGAAGAAGTTTTTTGGAATATCCAATCTAAACTTCCCCTGGCGCAA
>NW_009736991.1:0-14818 GCF_000703405.1 Apaloderma vittatum
AGGTCATTGATGAATATATTGAAAAGCATTGAATATATTGATAATTAATATATTTAATAACACAAAATCTCTTATTTCTTAGGAGAATAGTAGCAGATTCATCCAGGTAATTGCTAGCAAATTGGCATGCATTTATGTTTCCTTTCATGCAACAGCTTAATTCACTGCCACAAGAGCTGCAAAAGCCTTCAGAGAGAATCCTGGCTAAAGCAGGAAGTAAATGCCCAAGATAGGCAAAGTTTATAAAGCAATGAAAACTTTGTAGGAATAAGTCATGTGGTTCAAATGATCTACGACTCATTTTAGCATTTCTTTTAAGGTTGGAGGAGGCTTGTTCAATTATTAGGAAGAAGAGTCAACTATTAAAAAAAATGTGGGTGAGAGTCCTTGTTACCGCTTGACATATTCAGAGTTTCTCATAGCTGAAAATAAAAATTTTGATTATAAAATTAAAAAAAAAAAGATAAAACAAAAAGGGATGGATGTGGTCTTTCTCACCTAAATTATCAGACAATTTTCACCAAAATAAGAGAACACTCATGATATTTGAAGATTAGTAATAAACTATTATTCTATCATTATTAAACCTCAGAAAATTTTGGTTTGTACCATGGAGAAGAGAGGGCTGCCAACACTAAAAGTACAAGTCTGTAGGAAGTTACACAAGAGCTTGGACTGTAGAATCATGTATGTAAGTACAGAAGTTATAACAATTTTAAGCAAAGTGAACCATGAGAGAATCTCTATAATGGGAAAAAAAAACCACAGTAAAATTAACGCAGTGTAAAAAGCGCTGTGTTGAGAACATTTATTTTTGAGTTAATACAAATTCAGAAGTCTCGGGCTTAGACACACTACTCTTAAAACATGTTTATCAGAACTTTCAGGCTCAACAAAGATTATGATCCATTCACATCAACTGCTAGCCTGTTCTTACTAACTTCGCTGCTGTAAAGAACTGGTTACATAAGAAGAGAGTAGGTGTAAACTCTCCATTAACTCCATACCTCAAAGCTGGAACCTGTTTCAATACTACTCTTTCTCCCTCTTCTTTTCATTGAGGGGAAAGGCAAATTACACTATCCATACTGATAGATTATTTTTTGGGGTTGTCTGCAAGAAATCTCTTAAAATACTAGAGTACTGTTCGTAATCTCTTGTCATTCACTCCACATGAACCAAGTCCCCTTCTGAGAAGCTACTATCATAGCCATACTCCCATCTTAGAAACTACAGGAATAAAACATTCATTAGAAAATGAGCTTGCCATATACAGCATTTGGTTTTACAATACTCTTGCTATAATATTGGAGCTGACAAAGTTGCCTGACTTGAGATTCCCACTCCCTTTAATGCTCCAACTCTTATAAACAATTATGGAAGCTTAATATTATGAATGAAACATACTCTAATGTGAGCATTGCAATTCCATTAGAAAAAAAACCAAATCTTCAAAATATCTCTTTTTAGAAAAACTGACATAAAAAAAGCACAAACCACAAGGACATTTTTTTTTAAGTCAAGCTGTTTTCAAACTGCTGAGAGATAGTTCCTATAACAAATTCCCATCTAAATCCCTGCTGACATTTTTTAAATCAAATGCCACAATTTCACCTAAAAAATTAATGTATTATTCATTAACTAGAGTATCGACAAGCAATAACTTTAGAAAAAAATTAGGAGCTTCAGAAGAACTTCTATCAGTTTTTGAGCTATCAGTAATCCTTGTGATAGAAGGAGGGGAAAAAAAAAAGAAAGACATTCTGGCTAACCATAAAGCAATTTGATCTAATATAGAAGTGCTTGGGTACAACTGAAGAACAATTCCATTCATCCTGCTAATAGAAACAGACTAGATTTTCATCCATATCTGTGGTAAGGGCATGAAATAAATGATAAAGTCTTGGAGAAGGTCATAGTCATGAACAGAGAATGAAGCAAAACTACTGTCCTCAGAGCACGGAGGATTTCTGTAATAATGAAAAACTGGCAGACAGACTTGTGCTAGGAGAGACAAAAGGTTTTGTGTGGGTAGGAAATAAAAGTGGGGAATAAGGGCCTGAAGACAAAGTTTTGCTTCACATCAATTTAACAGAAATCAATCACTTTCGCTGCTACCTCAAGGCTGTCATCTACCTGCACAACATATTTACCTAAATGAGAATGTTTACCACAGAAACCAATAATTCAGAAACTTAGAAAAACAACGGTCCAGCATTCAAGTATGTCTGGAAAGTATTTATACTTGTCTCACATGAAATAAGAGGAGCTTCTAGACAATTTCTTTCAATGTTTTCAGAAAACTGACTACAGTGTTGAGGTGGCTGAGTTCTCTTAAGAAAATGTGAGGTATTCCACTGGTCAGCAAGAAAAAACAGTGACAGAACAGAATCTAAACTAACACAGGAAAAATCCAGAGTGAGCTTTGGATCATGCAGGTTTGATGGACAAAGACATTTAGCAGAGAAAAAAAAGGAAGTGGGTAAGAGTAAAATGGAATAATACAGAACTGGGCTATAGAAAAAACAAAAGTGAATTGAATGTACGGGTTTGTTTTTTTTTAAAAAAAGAAGCTAGAGTTTTTACCCACAACAAATAAACATATATAGAAAGAGGTTATATAGAGAATATGGAAGTCCTGGATGAGGAAGAAGAGCAAAAAAAAAAAAGAAAGAAATGGCATAGTCTTTTCTCCTCATGCCTTGAGGACACTTTTATGCTATTAGTTTACATCTTCTGCTGCATATTTTTTTCCCTCAAATACAAAGCCCTGAACTAATGAAGAACAGTATTTCAACACTAAAATTATTCATAACTGAGGTAAAGAAAGAATGAGTACAATAGGCTTGGACTATACTTTGGTTTAGAGATAATAAAAAGAACCTAAACCAAACAGACATGATCCAGCAACGCTGTTAGCCAAGTATTTATTAAATTCCTTTGAAATACAAAAAAATATTAAAATTATCTTCTATATTTGTAAGTGCTGTCTAATTTATGTATGCTAGCACTGGCTCCAAGATGTTCAGAATGGTTCTTAGATGATGTACAGAAAAAAAACCAAAAACATTGATATGTTTGACATTTCTAGGTTTACAGTGATGGCCATAAAAATTAAAGAAATGACAGGAATCTTAGAAATGTAGTTACGAGGAAATAAAGGGAGTTACCTTTGGAATGTACAATATGAACAAAAGTCCAACTTTTCTTCTGTTTCAAATGTATAACCAAGTAACATTTAAATGACGACATTATCATGTCCTGTTTCCAATCCATCACTGTACTCGAGCCTTTGGAACACTGAACATCTGCTGGAGCAATGTCACACAATCTGACCTTTATCTGATATCTGAAAAAAATGTATGCGTCAGATCACAGAATAACAGAAGGAACAGAAAAGGTACAATAAATATACTCTAAGATTAGTCATTTGACAAAAAAATGACCACGTTAAGTACTTGGAATAAATCATTTTAGAAAAAAATCCGCATCTACACATTGTATTCCAAATGTCTGAATCTGCAACCAGGTCTAGAGTACTGTATAGCAAATGCTCTTAAAAATGACAACAGCATCCAACAAATGGCACAGAGGACTAATTGTGGTTCCAAGTTGCCAATAGAAATCTCTACTCTAAATAATGCACAGAATATGCTGTCTTGAACAAGCTGTCTGATAACTGTTAGGGAATGATAACTTGGTTATTTTTTAATAGTGCTGGTATTGATTCTTACTGGTTTGTTTCACTTTGAATGAGTCTCATCTGCAACAGTAAAATATGTTTCTCATAGAGGTTGAGGCGATGACAATGTTCTTCTAAATAGCCAAGTATTAGCTAGATATAGCAAATATAGACCATCTACCAGAGGGACTCTCTACACAAAAGTAGTAATCAGGAGAACAAGTATCAGCTACTGTCAGGAAACCACCAAGCCTCAACCAGTCTCTATTAAACATGCCAGGTCAAAGTTTAGCCCTGGCAAAAGAGTACCAATCAGAAATAAAAAGGATATTCAATACTAACTTGGTTTTCAATAAGTAAAGGACTTAAGAGAGCTCAGTAATATACGAAGGTTTATGAAAATTAGGGTTGGGACATGGCAGACGGGTTGAATTTCATTTACAGAACATATGTCATATTCTTACCAATCCATATAATCTCCAAATCTGGAAACTGGGGGGATGAGTATCATGCATAACAAGTAGTGATTTTTCTTTTCTCCCCCTCCAATTTATAAATATGTATATACTTCTGTCTTAAAAGAAATGGAATTGAAAGGATTAGGTGAACTAGCAGAAAAAAAATTAAAATAGAGACATCTATGGTACATATCAAATACAAACTTGAACTCAAAACCAAACCCAAGTCCAGTATTGTTTGACAAGTTATCTGTCCAAGACAACTTTCAATGTGTTTGACACAGACTTGGGAAAAGCCTTCCTGACTGTTTTAGGGCCATATCTATATCAGACAACCCAGAGGCTTGTCCAGAATTTGGTCAAACAAACCACTGCGACATTTGAATGAGTAATATTTTGCTATACTGAGACATTTGTAATCAGATACTTTCTCTGTATTAATAAAAGTTGGGATAAATCCCTTAAACATACTAAGCTAAAATGGGTAGCTTCAGCACGGGAAAACCCTGGGTGGAAGCTTTCATTAGACAATAATTTAGTTCCTGATGCGAGTACTGGTTAATTTGTCTTAATTTTTCCACATATTTCAGACTCTACTCCTTACTGAAAAGGGAGGAAAAAAAAGTAATTTCTATGATCGTAAACAGATTTTTAAGGTAGAGCAGTCTCAATCTTTCCCACAATGAAGAAAAAAAAAGATTAATGTTTATAACTTGATTTTGTGAAATACATAAAATTATTTATGTCATACACATTTTATTCTCATTATCACTTAGAACTTTTTTTCACGTTTAATTGCTTTAGGTAGTTTCAAGAATTCTAGCTGTAAACCAGAGATTTCCTTACCCAAAGTTCCTATTTAACTTCACAGTTAAATCCTATTAAGGAAAAAAGAATAAATGGACCAGAAACATTTTAGCCATTCTTCCATAAGTTTAACAAATTCAACAATTCTCCTAGAGCACAGAAGCAAATAAAAAAAAAGCTTTTCAACTATTGCATACCAATGGGAAGAACTTCTCCTGAGAGACGTATTTCACAGCTTAGTAGTGCATTAAATGTGAACCCAAATTAAAGTGTGTTTACCTTGATTTACAAGTACCTAAACAAAGTGATCAAAGTAAGCATAATAACAAGGCTGCAAGTTATAACTATCTTTATTTAATCTTCTTTATTACTGCACCATGTATCAGCCATGTCTAGTGCCTTGCTTGTTATATCTCCCAATCCATTATGTCCTCACACATTTCACACAAGTTTTTCTATGCATGACTCCTATCCTCTCAAACAGGATTTAAACATTGAAGTCAGTGTAATATAGAAAATGAAATGGTTAATGAAAACTGATGTCAGATTCATTAAGACTTTCTAGGGTATATAACATTTCAAAACTTGCATTTAACATTTAATGTGTTCCAGGATTTCAATAAATATAGGAAACATAAAACTGAAATCACTATATTTATAAATTCATTTGATATTATTATCGAAAAAACAAGCCTGAAAAAAGTTATCTTAAGCTGATTTTTTAAAATCAGAGTTCTGAATATTTTGTCCTTGTAAGTCAACAAAACATGGCTTTGGGGGGATAAAATAAAGCAAATACCCTTTCCCCCACCATGAGGTTAGTTTTCTTTTTTCTATTTGGAGGGGAGAAGTTGATTTTTTGGTTTGGTTTTTTTTTTTTCAGGAAAATTAATGGAAACCTAAGCTTTCATACTGTTTCATTCTTTGGAAACATAAATTATTTCAGACTGACTATACAGATTTAAAAATTAAATATCACATGCAAAGATAAAGAGCATCAGACAGCTTTTAGCAATATAGACCCTTCTATGCTGTGTAAGTTATTCTCTAAAGTGAAATTGCATGAAATGTTTACAGCAGCTCACCCACTTTCCAAACACTTTGGCAGACAAATTTCAAAGAAACAATAGAAAATCAAAAGCCTAGCTTTCCCATGAAAAAGGAATCTAGCAGAAAAAAAATCAAAAACCAAAAGAAACCCCCATCATTCTTCACACCGTGTTTGTGAACAATGTCGATACATTAAATACTTGACAAAATAAAAGGAAGGGAGAAAAAACGAGAGAGGAAAAGAAAGAAGGAAAGTAAAATCCAATGAAGCTCTAATGTTTAAAGGCCATAAATCAGTTCCAGAAATCCATTGATTCTATACAGAACCCATCACATGCCCCTCCACATCCACTGCACTGATTTAAGAGCTAGCTACCAGCTCAATATTTCCTACTACCAGTGCAGATTCCTAGGTAGTAAAAATTTTTAGCTTTCTTGAAGTCATTAAATTGGTCATGTTTAAAACCAAAACCCACTGCATATCCATCTATTTGTCTTCCATATAACAGTTGCAATAGGTGACATAGAGAAGTCATATCACTCCAATTATATGGGAAATTTGGTCATAGGTCACTAATTCCCTTGAGTTTGTGCACAGTATTAATACATTGAACAAACTTGCACTAACTATTCAAACAAAAGTCTTTTAAATTATGTGAGCATGGGCCATATCACCTATTTTGAGTGCTAACACCTTCTTACTTCAGATCTTAAGCCAATGAAGCTAACAGTAAAGTCTAACAAATTTCAAGTCTTGCAACAGGCATTTATTTTTAAACCATTTTAAAAAATATTTAATTACTTGGATTCACTCATTACTCAGAATGTCTCACCTCTTCCACTGCACAAGCTTCCTGTTGGCTCTGGGTATGTGTGATCAATTAAAAGAGCACTACTAGACTTCAGGGAAGACATCTACCCTCTTAGTTCCAGTTTCATCAGAAGTCAAACAAGAAATTACGAGGAGCCTGTGCCAATCCCTAGCTTTCAAAAACCTGACATTTTTAAGTCCTTTACAGAATCACAACTGTAAGATAGAGACTTTGCTACAGTACATGAACTGGGACAGTCAGACTAAGAAAAGAGGCCAACAGTTACTAAGGAAAGACTGTAATGGTGTTGACTCTCTGATAGGATAAAAGGAATCAAGCATTTCACACGACTAACATACATAAATGTTTGAAATAGCAAATGTGTATATGTAAGAAATTGTCCTTGCTGTTCTGTAATGACAGAATGGTTTGGGTTGGAAGGGATATCAGAGTCCCACCCAACCTGGCCTTAAACACTTCCAGGGAGTGGGCTTCCACAACTTCTCTGGGCAACCTGTTCCAGCGTTTCACCACTCTCACAGAACATAATTTCTTCCCAATATCTAATCGAAACCTACCCTCTTTCAGTTTAAAACTCTTGCCCCTCATCCTATCACTACACTTCCTGATAAAGAGTCCTTCCCCATCTTTCCTGTAGCCCCCTTCAGATACTGGAAGGCCTCTGTAAGTTTTCCCCAGTCTTCACTTTTCCAGGATGAGCAGCCCCAACTCTCTCAGCCTGTCCTCATGGGTGAGGTTCTCCAATGCCCTGGTCACCAACGTGGTCCTATTCTAGACTCACTCTAGCATGTGGTCAGCATATTCAGAATGTGCAGTAACATTAGCATAGATTTGTTTTTCTTCTTGCAAAAGGAAGCAGTAGTAACAACTCTTAAAAACTCTAATTGTAAGACACATATCTTCTATAGAAAACAGTAATATATTGTCTAAAAGATAAAATAAACTACGTTTACGAAGTATCTGATACAAAAGTGAGCTTTCTATAAGCAAAAATATTTTGGTAAATGAAGTGTAAAACATAAACTAATCATGTTCAGAATATACAGTCTGTTCCCTTGTTTAATTTCAGAGTTATAGTGAAGAAATTACAAGCCTGAACACAAAACTTCAGTGTCAGATATGACCTTTGTGTGTCTGTTATCCTTTTCTGACAATACTAGTAAAAATGCAATACATTTGCATTCCCTTTTGTCATGCCATGTTTCTAAAGACTAAATGTATGTTTAGGCAAAAATTAAATGCAGACAAAATCCATTGGAAACACTGCTGAAATAAATCAAGCCGAAGAGATTACAACACTTTGCTTACAGAGGCTTCTGCCTTTGCATTTTTAAACTAGATTGAGAATTGCCAAACATCAGCCTTTCAAGAGTAATATTGATAGAGCTTACTGGAAATGATATCTTTAAGGAAAAAGATGTGCTATAATATTAATGATGAGTAAGATTTCCTTAAATTATTTTAAATAATGTTGAATTCCGTATACATGGGCAACCTTTGGTTTAGGTTCCTTATATCAAGGTCCTTTTTGTTTACTGAAAAGAAGTGTTTTACTGACAACATGTTTTAAAAGATGAAGAGAAAGAAAACATTCTCCTGCAGTCTTCCCGGACAGCTTATGTTGGTGCCGCATGTGTGCCGAGTTAGATCAAGTATTTGGTATTATCTAGGCTAATCGTGTTACGGATGACATAGAGTTGAACTGCTTTGCTGCCTTTGAAGGAATGGGGAGTGTCTTGTTTTATAGAAGATATCTCTAGGCATTGCTTAAATTTACACATAAATAATATGCTGTTGCTCACACTCATGCTTTATTGTTAAACTATAGTGAGACACCGGAATCCCCACATGGAAAATACTCCAGAAAGGCAAATGAGTATATGTATCTGCATTTATATATTCATATAAGTAATAAATAGTTGTATATATTTCAGAGACAGTACACTGTTTATTAAAACATTTTCACTTCCCACCAATACATATTCTACAAGGCCTTTGGTACTTTATTTTTCTATTGTTAAAACTTTTACCACCAAAACAACTCCATATTGCCTACAAATGCTGAGGCAGATTAATTATACTAATCAGCATTTCAAAATGGATGCAGGTTTTATTAGCAAATAAAACCTTTACTTTTAAGCTCTTGTTCCCATGAAGATACAACTTCTGGGTATTTCAATGGAAGTGCTCAATGTCTCACATGCTTGATAGCTAGCCATTCCATTTTCTATTGTACTGCAATAGAAAGAAATTCACACTGCCAGGAGGCACATCATTGTAAGTCCCCACATTTTTTTTTATTTTTTTTTTAGAACCTTTTTCATAAATGTTTTATTCACATAGTGTTTGTTAAGGACATTGGTCTGCTGGATAAGATCAATTTTATTTACAGACTCATAAAGTCTCAATTGTAGAGGTACTCTGTGTGCATCTGCAATCTGTTAGTGCACCTCAGTGCTGGTGGCCTGAGGAATCAGTTTTATCGCCAAAATCTTTTCAGTTGATTTTTCCTGATGTTACTGTCTCTGGTCCTGTACAGTATCCTTTCTGCTGCTGAAAATTTTGTACGCTGATTTTCCTAGAACTAAGGTTACTCTGTTTTGAGGTATGAACAATAAAACTTATGATTTCTTGATAGGTCTTATTACTTACTATTTTACACTTAATCATATGGGCTCTGTATATGCACACCAGTGAAAGATCACTTGTCACCGAAAACGGACACTTTCCACAAAGTAAACAAGTGATATGAGGACATATATGCCATAAATACGAACTTGAAATCAAGTTCACTGAAGGTACCACTGAGCAAGTGGAGGCCAAAATATTCATGCCATGGCACTTAAATTCTTATGAATACTCACATTTCTAGCTTTGACTACAGTACAAGCATCACCCAAGGTCTCTCTACAAGCATCAGTTATATATGTCAAAGGTCACAAAATGGGATCACACAGCAAGTGCTAGGAAAGCAGATACTTAGGACTCCAAGTTTAGTTTCTTAACACAAGTTTTTTTTCAAGCTTCTCTTTAGGAATAGCAGTTTTAAAATCACCTTCCCCTGGTATTTTAGCCAGCAAAGATACCGACAACTGTCTGTTAGACAGCTCAGCATTCCAGTATTACATCAGTCCGTCTGTCATTAATTTCACCCAACTCAACCATATGGACTGAAATTTATTATGCTAGTGTCAGCTTCACACTGTGGATTTTTAGAAAATGTAATTAAATACAGTTTGGCAGTTTCTCAGAAACCAAGTCCTTTTGCTTATGTTAAAAAATTCACTGCTCATTTTCCCCATAAATTCAGTGGGAACTTAAAGCGTATCCATACTGGAGAGATAGACTTTCTACTTTGAAGCAATAGAAAGAAAGACTGTGGTTTGCACTGAGTCCATCCACTGAAATATTTTACCAGAACAAGAGAATATTTCTGAAGCCTATCACCCCAACACCCACGTACTGTGTCTTTTGTCACTCAGTGGAGAGGTATAGGAGCAAATAAATTGGATTGCTTTCAGATAAAAACAAATCTGAAGATGTGCTCCAGGAACATGTCAAGTAGGCTTTAAATAATAATGGATGCTATGTCCACAATCCTGACTGTTTTGAAGTAAATCTCCTGAAATGCATACAGTATAGTCATTAGGTGGAACTCCCCAACAAACCTGCCATCGCTGCTCCCTGCTACTTGGAATCAAGTGTTTGGTTTCAGTATTCATAGATCTTTTTTTTTTTGCCCCTAGGTTATCAATATAAGACTGAGAACAGTACCTATAGACAGCCAGAGCCAGTAAAAGGCTGCAGAGAAGAAGAGGGATAAGTAATAACAAATAGC
The DNA here is from genome assembly GCF_000703405.1 of Apaloderma vittatum. Taxonomy (NCBI): domain Eukaryota; kingdom Metazoa; phylum Chordata; class Aves; order Trogoniformes; family Trogonidae; genus Apaloderma; species Apaloderma vittatum. The sequence goes on from NW_009736991.1 coordinate 10,669, forward strand.
ATCATGGAGTATCCCCCCTCCCTCTCTCTCTTACAGTTCTGCCAAGCCAAAATACATAACTACACAGTCAGTGGAGGGAGGTATCCTCTTTCCTGTTCTCATTGATGTGCCAATGATGCTCAGAAGGTAAGAAAGGAATACCCTAACTTTAGTCAGGCCCACCACAGTAACAAAGGAGAAACCTTCCTTCGGCAGAAAGTTTATGTCTTTCCAAAGAAGCTGCTCCTTTCCAAATATGGCAAAAAGCAACCAAAAACACAGTAACAAAACAATTATTACTGGCCAAATTGTAAAGCTGTGCTTCTTTGCTTTTTTTTGGTTGTTTAAACACAGACCATTTTAACCAAAACAGCAGTTGCATAATGTCTGCTCCATAGGCATCACCGGCTAAACCAAACAAAACACGAAATTTGGTCAGAGCTGCCCAGCCAGCTCACTAACTGATCTGAGGATTTTGTAGAGTGAAGAGGATCCTGGAAGAAGGAGATTACCACATAAAAACTCTATCCAAAGTTCTTATAAATCAGAACAACAACTTCTGACTATGTAGGAAAACTTAATTCTGGTTTGTAATCTTTCACAAGAACATGAAGTAGATAGTTCTTTAAATAGATCTGACCTGTCCATGAGAAACTCCTGCTGTTTTCTCAAGTCTTTCTGGACAATTGCCCTTTCACTTAGCTTGAAGAACTGTAAAACAAACCCTTTCTCAAATACCTAAGAGATTCTAGACCCTCTGTTACACCTTCCTTTAAAGTGGGCATAAAATGATGCCAGATGTTTCATAATGCTCCTTTTTAATTTGCACAGTTCTGAAGATATTTGCAATATTCAACATTTACCTGTACTGAGATCAGCTGAACCTCTAACTCAATCTTTCTATAAACTTTTTTCGTTACTTTTGCACCATACCAGAATCAATGAGTTTATAAATGAGCTTACACTGGCAATATCAGCAATTAGCTTACTTGCATCTTTTTCTTTTAACATTGAAATGAAAGATAATATATACTTATACATTTTTTAATTTGTCATAGGGTTTTCTTTCCCTCCTCTCTCTCCCATCAGCTTGCTCCCTAAGTAAAGAAGAATAAATGAGTAAATTAAACCCCTCAGTGAGGAAAAATACATCCATGCCAGAAATCAATCAGACTTTCACATGTGTTAGAAAAGTTGACAAGACTCTTAACACATTTGTTCATTATTAAAAGAAAACCACTTTTACCACTCAAAAATAAGAAAAGTGGGGAAAAAACACCCTGTAAGCTATTTTTCGACAGCCAGGCTTTGGAAATTACGAAGTGATAAAAACTTTGAGAAGTGAGAAGATTATTTAGCAACAAAAATAAACGCATCACTTTAAGGAATTTTACATAAAATTTTAAATTTAGTAAAAACAAAATTTCATTTATTACTTGTACTGGAAAAAGGAAAAAAAAAAAGAACAAATTTCTAATTCTCTCCATAAGCCCTGACTAGCAAAAAACATCCTTGAAACAAACCTATTTAAGAACTAAAGATAAAATAGCTCTCCCTCTAATTAGAAGGGAAAGTTCATCTTTTTCATCACATTTATGTACTGGTAAGGCATAATCAGCCAAATAAACAATTAGATAACAGTTCTAAACACCTACCAGCTTAAAATCAAGAAACATTCAAGTTCTTCATATTTCCAAAACCTCTACTTTTTATGTTGCTGCATATCTAAAAGAACAGCTGCAGGTTATCATCTCTGAATTTATGACAAATTGAAGCATCACGTGCTCTGGATTAACCTGAATGAATTGCACACAGGTGTGAAAAATTAACCTCAGGACAAAGGGAACTTCACACTCCTAAAATAAAGAATGCCATGTCTCAGCTTCCTACCTACCTCACTGCCATTTTCTTAGCTCTTCTTATTTTTTCCAAAGATTAACACTGACTGCTTTTTTTTTGCAGTTTATACGTCTGAGATTAGAGCTGTTTGTGTGAAGTTAAAGTACATATCATATATGTGTATATAATATGCATTATATATAAATATGTCACTTGATATATGCTTAAATATTTTATATCATACATAAAAATACACATATGTATCAAGTGTATAATACATAAAATCTGTTGGTTTGTGGAAAAAATGGGTGGATAGGCTCTTGTGATACCATAAGACATCCAGGAGGTTTTTCTCATAGCAGAGGTTTTTGTAGCTCTTTTGGCCTATTACACAAGTCAAGGTTTATAACACCACGTGATTTCTCCTCAAACACCAATTAATAGTTAGTGAAAAAAGTAAACAAGCTTGCAGTTGTAATGTTTTTTAATCTTTTGCCAGGTGCAACACATAAGTAAGAAACATCAAAATTTGAATAAATTTGGAGCATTTACTCTAAATTTACCTTTGTTAAGTTATTCAAACTAGATTTTTATCTCCTATAGAGGAAACAGACAGAAAATTTTTATCTTTAGCATCCCTAAACAGTTAGTCAGAGCTGGGATTGCTAAAATATGCCATTAATGTAATAAAGATATTGTAATTTTAATATTTGCTAGAATTAGAATTAGATGTCTTAGCACAAAAGAGTGTTTATTACCAAGAGAAGTGTGTTTATTACCAAGAGAAGTGTGTTTATTACCAAGAGAAGGAGGAGGAACTTGAAGTAGGGTGGTTTCACATTAAGAGAACCTTAGTTACTTTTTAATCTAATTCTTAAAGAGTAAATAAACACTATCAACCAAAGCCATAGCATAATAAAAAAGCTATAGTTTTAAAAGAGATCAGAAACTTTTATGATGTAGTTTGGTTTATGAAACACAACAAACCTCCATCTCTCGGAACCCCAAATTCAATAACCGTACATGGAAAGTAAGAATTTCTGGCAGAATTTAGATATCCCAGTTGAAAACACAGTCAAAAAACCATCTATATAGTTTTTATCTATGCTTCGAGACAAGAAGATTCAGTTAGGCAATTTAACTTGATTTTTCAGCTACTTGGAGATCTAAAGTTTTGTGTAGTCTTGACCAAACTAAACAATCAGGTGAAATCATAGTCTGTTACAAGTCTCTCATTATACTTTATTCTGTTTGGGATGTATTTTAGAGGTACTAGGTAAAATGAATGATCAGGTCTTGAAAAAGTCTCTCAACTATCTGAAGGGCCTTTCCTCTTTTGTGCTCTCTGTTCAGCCTCTTGAATCCTGTGGTGTTTTTAAGTGAAAAATTGGAAAGACAGGAAGAATGGAAACTATGGCCTCTACTGAGTTCCCAAATACTTTATCACTGGGCTATTGCTTTCTCTTCAGTAGAGAATGAACCATCTTTTCCTCCTCTTAAAGGGGCAAATCCGTCTCTATTTGTAAATGAAAGGATTTCAGTCTTGCCTTCCAGATGTGGATGTGGGACCTAAATTTGTAGATTAAGGAGCCTTTAAGAAGGAGAAATTTAAATTATATATCTTTTCAGGTTTTGTCATTGACTATCTCATTGACTGGCTTTCTCTACTGTAAACATGATCTGAGAGTCACATTTTAGTGTCTAGCTTTTCATTCATCTCCATAGGAACCAAGCTGTTCAGTGTTCCTTCGTATTTCATTGTGGAACCAGGTAAAACACAAAATTGCCCAAATAGTTGTTTGCTGGCGGTGGTGGTTTGTTTCTGTTTTGTATGGTTTTGAGTGGGCTTTTTTCCAGAGCTGAAATGGCTCTCTAGACCTGTTTCTTGCACACTGCAAGAAACTTGAAAACAAGAAAGTTCACTACATATGTATGACTTTGTCTCTTCTACATTTATTTTCCTAATACACCTGCTCTGTGGAGTTCATTTTCCTTTTACCTTTGATTTCTTGTTCTGCCTGTACAACATTTGTATACCAAGTGATATGACCTCAACTAGTCTTGTGATTTAAAGGCTTTCACACAATGTAAGATGACAGTTTTTAACCATACAGGAAGAACATATCAATATTATTCATTCTTTGAGATGGTTTATCAGTTACTAATGGAATCCCAAAGACAGAAGATTACAAGTAAAATAATTTCATCATCCATAATTTCTGGATAATGTAAGTTCCTTGAAGGTGGAGTGCGGAGGAAAGAAAATGAGAAACAGTTGCTGATTTTAGCATTAGAGTTGTAGGCATTCTTCTCCACTGATACCCCCTTGTTG